>NW_027221961.1:0-87928 GCF_041296265.1 Equus caballus
GGGAGCCTTGCCTCAGAGAACGGACTTTGAACCCCCGAAGGGAAAAGTCCTCCAGATAAACCACGTCTTCCCCACCGAATCCAAGAGCCATACTCGCTCGCTGTGGAAAAATGGGGACATCCCGGTCAAAGCAGGACGAGAGAGGACCCAAAGCTCCCTCCTCTCCCCGTTCAGCCATCGTCGTCCTGGGAGGGAGTCTCTCCGCGGTTCGCTTCTCCTGCCGGCCCCGTTTCCCCTCCTGCCAACCCAGCGCCTCTATCGCCTGCTCCTCGCTTCCTCGGGCTGCGGGCTGCGGGCTGCGGGCTGCGGGCTGCGGGCTGCGGGATGGGGGGGGAGGGGCGGTGCGCGTCGCTCCCTGCCAGCTCGTGCCCGGGGTGGTTCTGACGGGTCCCCGGATCTGATCTCCGAGGAGCACCTTCTGCGGGGAGAAGCGGGACTGCGTCCCTGTCAGTTTCCCGGAGCGCGGGACCGGAGCCTTGCCCCGAAACGCAGGCTCGGGAGACCGAAGTCCTGAGCTGAAACCCAAGGGCCGCCGTCTCCCGCGAGTGACGTGCCCTCCCTGAGCTGCGCTTTCCTCATCTGGTGCGAGGGGGTCCTGGAGTTCGTGCCTCCTTGCGGGGGCGAGTGCTGGTGAGAACGCAAGCGGGAAACACGGAGCGGACCGCTCAGCACGGAGCGCGGCCTCGGTGGGGGCCCGGGCCTCGGCCGCCGTCCTTCCCCACGAGCCTACTTCTTGCCGCCGAGGCTCATCCAGCACCCAGGGATCGATCGCCTGGCTGCTTCCGGCCAGACACTCTCCTAGGTGCTGGCCACCCAGCAGCCGAGAACGCGGGTGCCAATCTCGGCCTCCGGGGCGTTCGCCTCCTCGCCTCTGGGGCCGCAAGACCAGCGGTGTGCCTACGCATGCCGGCGAGAGGTGGCAGAACCTGACGAGGACACGTGCCGTGGAAAATGGAGAGCTTGGCGCCCCGGAGGGCCTCGTCGGACGTCTGTGGATGGCCGTCGCTCTCTTTGCCGAAGCCCGCCCCCTGCCCGTCTTCTCTCCGTCCCAGGGTCCCCTTTCCAGTGGGACGCAAGAAGGCCCACAGGGCCCAAACGCTGGAGACGGGCAGCGCACACAGCGCGCCCTGGGTCCCGGGGGGTGCGGCGGGAAAGCCTTGCGGCACAGAACCCTGAAGCCCAGAGGTCTCGAGACAGGGAGAGCCGGGACGTCGGCAGGCACCGACGGGCCTTCGGACGCGACTCTTCCTCCCCGTCGTCACACCGTGCTGCTCCTCCCTCCGTCCTGGGCGCGAGCGCGCTCTTGGGAAAACGGAGGCGCCTTCGTCGGTGACCTAGCGGGCGGGAGATCCCGGGCAACGTCCCCAGCGGCACTTGAGCAGAACGGGGACGCTGCGGTCGGTCGTCGGGGAGGGGCTTCTACATGTCTGGTAGATGGAGCTGCTTTCTCGTGCCAAGTTCTCTGGGCCCTGACTTTTCTGCCTGCTCCTTCTATCACCTCAGTAAGGTCGGGGGTGCCCGGCAGAAAGAGGAAAAGAGCCAGAGTGAAGAAGCGGAGAGAAAGGAACACGCAAACCCGGACGCGCACACACACAGGCACACAGACACACAGGCGCGCGCGCGCGCGCACACACACACACACACACACACGCCTACACACCCACTCGCACAACACGCACACGCACACGCACACGCACACGCAAGCGCAGACAGAGCGCGCCAGCGAGCTCCGGTGCCTGTCTGTGGTTCCTGGGCGATGGCGGGGCAGCGATGCCGGGAGCCCGGGACTCCTGAGAGCCTGTCTGCGCGGCCTAGGGCCCCAGGGGTGATCGCCAGCCCCGGGGCCCCTGCCTCCTGGCCCGGGCCCAGCTCCAGCACCACCGCCCTCCTGGGGGGGAAGCGAGCTCTTGGGCAGAGCCTCTCTGGGTCAGGGTGGGTGTCTGTCTAGGTCCGTGTCTTGGATCCTCTCCGTGTCGCCGTTTCTCTGTTTCTCCGTGTCTCTGTCTCTGTCTCTGTCTCTGGGTCTCTGGGCTGGCGCCAGCAGGAGCTGTCCAGGGTCCCCGCGAGGGGCGGGTTGGGGGCGGGGTGCCGGTCTCCTGGGCGGCGCTGGCGGGGGGAAGGGTGGCCGCCCCGCCTCCCCGCGCCCTCAGGGGCAGCGCGGCGGGCTTCCGCTGACGCCCTCTGGTCGCGCCGGTGGCTCCGCCTGGGTTTGGGCAAGTCGGGGCCCGGCCGGCGCCGCAGAGGTCAGGGCTCCCGCTGGGAGGCCCCTCGGGCCGGAGGGGACTCAGAGGAGCACGGGCCCGGCGGCCCGACGCCCCGACGCCTCGGGCCAAGTGCCCCGCGCCCCCCACCTCCCAGCAGCCGCATCTCCTGCGACCCATCGCCGGATCCGAGCGGCCAGGGCGGCCTGGAGTGTTCCCGGGCCGCGAGGGGAGAGCGCCCAGCCAGGCGCCCCGCCCCCATCCCCGCCCCCACCACCCCTCGTTTCCCACCGCCGCCCGCCCCGCCCCGCCTCCTCGCACCCCGGGCTGCTCCAGGCCTCCGCGCCCTGGGAGGGCAGCAGGGCGGGGCAGCGCAGGGTTTGGCTGGCCCGCTGGCCGCGCCCGAGGCGGCCGCGGCGGGAGGCAGCAGCGGGAGGAAGGCGGCAGGCCGAGCGCGGGCGCAGGGGGCGCCGGCGGCGGCGGGTGCGCGTCACAGAGGCCTGGGCGCGCGCGCGAGCCGCGGGCCGGGCGACGCGGCGCGGCTTCTTAGGGGCGCCGGCGGCAGGCGCCAGCGTCTACGGCCATACCACCCTGAACGCGCCCGATCTCGTCTGATCTCGGAAGCTAAGCAGGGTCGGGCCTGGTTAGTACTTGGATGGGAGACCGCCTGGGAATACCGGGTGCTGTAGGCTTTTGCCTCCCTCGCCTTTTGCCGCCTCCGGCCTCCGTCCTCCGCGGACGCCCCCCACCCCTCCAGCCAGCCCTCCCCCACCCCCCCCGCCACCCTCCGCACCGCGGGCCCGCCGGCGCCGCCCATGGGCAGGGCCCAACCCCTCCCCGCCACAGCCCAACCCTTCCAGCTCGCGGCCCCACCCGAACCCAGGGCCAATCGGGGCCAGCCCGGCGGGACCGGGACCGGGACCGGGACCGGGACCCCGACGCCGCACACGCCGCCCGCCGGCTCCCTCTGGCCTCGGCCTCTTCCCACCCGCTCGGCTCCCGCTCCGGTGACACCCCAGCCCTTCCCTCGGCGCCCCGCCCCCGCCGCCCCAGCCGCCGGGTAGAGTCGTCCTGTCAGGTGGAACGGATTCCACGGCGGTGCCGGGAGGCCCAAACGGGTCCCAAAGCGACCAGCCCCGCCCACCGAGGAAAGACACCTGGTCAGGCTTTTCCAGACACCGCCCGCTTCTCCAAGGACAGGGCGGACTGGGTTAGAGAGGCGCGTCTCGGGCACCTCACCCAAGACGGGATGGCTTCTGCCTTTGCTGGCGTCTGTGCCGCTGCAGGTCATCTTCTAAAACCTGGTACCCGCTCGCTTGTCCTTGAGAGGCTCATTCACAATCAACACTCCTTTCCCGACCTAAGTTTGTCCCTGTCAGTTTGTCTCGCTTTTCCTTCCAGAAGCCCCCTTCCCGGGGTGGGGGGGAGGGGGGGAGGTGGTGGGGGGGTAGGGGGGTGGGTGGGTCTGAGTTTCAAGCTCCACCTGACTGGGATCCCATTCTGCTTTCGCCTTCGGGCGGTCCTGCCTCGCTTGGAAACGCTGCTACGTTGCTCCTGGTGGATGAGCTTGCGTTCGTTTTGAGTTTGAGAACGCTGGATGCAAAGATGAGGAGTCTTGATGGCTGAGGCTTTTGGTGTCCCCTCACTCGGGGGCCTCCCTCTCTTCCCGCCTCCCCCCGCCTCCCCACCCACCCCCTCACACCCGACCCCTACCACCCCAGGGCCCCGGCCGGGCCCCGCCCCTCCAGGCCGCATCTGTCAGAGGGAGTTGAAAAGCCTCCTGACAGGACACGTCCTCCCTCAGCAGCCAGCCCTTCCTGGCTCCCTGGCTTCAGCTTTCCGTTCGCGTGGCTCGGGCAGCCTTTCGCATCTTCTTTGCACCTGCCTGTGTTTGCAACAGAGGACCGTGGCCAAGGGATCCAGGAAACCGGGAGGAGAGCTGGCTTCCGGGGAGGCGAATGGGAAGGACAGGGAGGCAGAGAGGGAGCCTTGCCTCAGAGAACGGACTTTGAACCCCCGAAGGGAAAAGTCCTCCAGATAAACCACGTCTTCCCCACCGAATCCAAGAGCCATACTCGCTCGCT
Organism: Equus caballus; assembly: GCF_041296265.1. Lineage (NCBI taxonomy): Eukaryota > Metazoa > Chordata > Mammalia > Perissodactyla > Equidae > Equus > Equus caballus. The sequence goes on from NW_027221961.1 coordinate 4,286, forward strand.
GTGGAAAAATGGGGACATCCCGGTCAAAGCAGGACGAGAGAGGACCCAAAGCTCCCTCCTCTCCCCGTTCAGCCATCGTCGTCCTGGGAGGGAGTCTCTCCGCGGTTCGCTTCTCCTGCCGGCCCCGTTTCCCCTCCTGCCAACCCAGCGCCTCTATCGCCTGCTCCTCGCTTCCTCGGGCTGCGGGCTGCGGGCTGCGGGCTGCGGGCTGCGGGCTGCGGGATGGGGGGGGAGGGGCGGTGCGCGTCGCTCCCTGCCAGCTCGTGCCCGGGGTGGTTCTGACGGGTCCCCGGATCTGATCTCCGAGGAGCACCTTCTGCGGGGAGAAGCGGGACTGCGTCCCTGTCAGTTTCCCGGAGCGCGGGACCGGAGCCTTGCCCCGAAACGCAGGCTCGGGAGACCGAAGTCCTGAGCTGAAACCCAAGGGCCGCCGTCTCCCGCGAGTGACGTGCCCTCCCTGAGCTGCGCTTTCCTCATCTGGTGCGAGGGGGTCCTGGAGTTCGTGCCTCCTTGCGGGGGCGAGTGCTGGTGAGAACGCAAGCGGGAAACACGGAGCGGACCGCTCAGCACGGAGCGCGGCCTCGGTGGGGGCCCGGGCCTCGGCCGCCGTCCTTCCCCACGAGCCTACTTCTTGCCGCCGAGGCTCATCCAGCACCCAGGGATCGATCGCCTGGCTGCTTCCGGCCAGACACTCTCCTAGGTGCTGGCCACCCAGCAGCCGAGAACGCGGGTGCCAATCTCGGCCTCCGGGGCGTTCGCCTCCTCGCCTCTGGGGCCGCAAGACCAGCGGTGTGCCTACGCATGCCGGCGAGAGGTGGCAGAACCTGACGAGGACACGTGCCGTGGAAAATGGAGAGCTTGGCGCCCCGGAGGGCCTCGTCGGACGTCTGTGGATGGCCGTCGCTCTCTTTGCCGAAGCCCGCCCCCTGCCCGTCTTCTCTCCGTCCCAGGGTCCCCTTTCCAGTGGGACGCAAGAAGGCCCACAGGGCCCAAACGCTGGAGACGGGCAGCGCACACAGCGCGCCCTGGGTCCCGGGGGGTGCGGCGGGAAAGCCTTGCGGCACAGAACCCTGAAGCCCAGAGGTCTCGAGACAGGGAGAGCCGGGACGTCGGCAGGCACCGACGGGCCTTCGGACGCGACTCTTCCTCCCCGTCGTCACACCGTGCTGCTCCTCCCTCCGTCCTGGGCGCGAGCGCGCTCTTGGGAAAACGGAGGCGCCTTCGTCGGTGACCTAGCGGGCGGGAGATCCCGGGCAACGTCCCCAGCGGCACTTGAGCAGAACGGGGACGCTGCGGTCGGTCGTCGGGGAGGGGCTTCTACATGTCTGGTAGATGGAGCTGCTTTCTCGTGCCAAGTTCTCTGGGCCCTGACTTTTCTGCCTGCTCCTTCTATCACCTCAGTAAGGTCGGGGGTGCCCGGCAGAAAGAGGAAAAGAGCCAGAGTGAAGAAGCGGAGAGAAAGGAACACGCAAACCCGGACGCGCACACACACAGGCACACAGACACACAGGCGCGCGCGCGCGCACACACACACACACACACACACACGCCTACACACCCACTCGCACAACACGCACACGCACACGCACACGCACACGCAAGCGCAGACAGAGCGCGCCAGCGAGCTCCGGTGCCTGTCTGTGGTTCCTGGGCGATGGCGGGGCAGCGATGCCGGGAGCCCGGGACTCCTGAGAGCCTGTCTGCGCGGCCTAGGGCCCCAGGGGTGATCGCCAGCCCCGGGGCCCCTGCCTCCTGGCCCGGGCCCAGCTCCAGCACCACCGCCCTCCTGGGGGGGAAGCGAGCTCTTGGGCAGAGCCTCTCTGGGTCAGGGTGGGTGTCTGTCTAGGTCCGTGTCTTGGATCCTCTCCGTGTCGCCGTTTCTCTGTTTCTCCGTGTCTCTGTCTCTGTCTCTGTCTCTGGGTCTCTGGGCTGGCGCCAGCAGGAGCTGTCCAGGGTCCCCGCGAGGGGCGGGTTGGGGGCGGGGTGCCGGTCTCCTGGGCGGCGCTGGCGGGGGGAAGGGTGGCCGCCCCGCCTCCCCGCGCCCTCAGGGGCAGCGCGGCGGGCTTCCGCTGACGCCCTCTGGTCGCGCCGGTGGCTCCGCCTGGGTTTGGGCAAGTCGGGGCCCGGCCGGCGCCGCAGAGGTCAGGGCTCCCGCTGGGAGGCCCCTCGGGCCGGAGGGGACTCAGAGGAGCACGGGCCCGGCGGCCCGACGCCCCGACGCCTCGGGCCAAGTGCCCCGCGCCCCCCACCTCCCAGCAGCCGCATCTCCTGCGACCCATCGCCGGATCCGAGCGGCCAGGGCGGCCTGGAGTGTTCCCGGGCCGCGAGGGGAGAGCGCCCAGCCAGGCGCCCCGCCCCCATCCCCGCCCCCACCACCCCTCGTTTCCCACCGCCGCCCGCCCCGCCCCGCCTCCTCGCACCCCGGGCTGCTCCAGGCCTCCGCGCCCTGGGAGGGCAGCAGGGCGGGGCAGCGCAGGGTTTGGCTGGCCCGCTGGCCGCGCCCGAGGCGGCCGCGGCGGGAGGCAGCAGCGGGAGGAAGGCGGCAGGCCGAGCGCGGGCGCAGGGGGCGCCGGCGGCGGCGGGTGCGCGTCACAGAGGCCTGGGCGCGCGCGCGAGCCGCGGGCCGGGCGACGCGGCGCGGCTTCTTAGGGGCGCCGGCGGCAGGCGCCAGCGTCTACGGCCATACCACCCTGAACGCGCCCGATCTCGTCTGATCTCGGAAGCTAAGCAGGGTCGGGCCTGGTTAGTACTTGGATGGGAGACCGCCTGGGAATACCGGGTGCTGTAGGCTTTTGCCTCCCTCGCCTTTTGCCGCCTCCGGCCTCCGTCCTCCGCGGACGCCCCCCACCCCTCCAGCCAGCCCTCCCCCACCCCCCCCCGCCACCCTCCGCACCGCGGGCCCGCCGGCGCCGCCCATGGGCAGGGCCCAACCCCTCCCCGCCACAGCCCAACCCTTCCAGCTCGCGGCCCCACCCGAACCCAGGGCCAATCGGGGCCAGCCCGGCGGGACCGGGACCGGGACCGGGACTGGGACCCCGACGCCGCACACGGCGCCCGCCGGCTCCCTCTGGCCTCGGCCTCTTCCCACCCGCTCGGCTCCCGCTCCGGTGACACCCCAGCCCTTCCCTCGGCGCCCCGCCCCCGCCGCCCCAGCCGCCGGGTAGAGTCGTCCTGTCAGGTGGAACGGATTCCACGGCGGTGCCGGGAGGCCCAAACGGGTCCCAAAGCGACCAGCCCCGCCCACCGAGGAAAGACACCTGGTCAGGCTTTTCCAGACACCGCCCGCTTCTCCAAGGACAGGGCGGACTGGGTTAGAGAGGCGCGTCTCGGGCACCTCACCCAAGACGGGATGGCTTCTGCCTTTGCTGGCGTCTGTGCCGCTGCAGGTCATCTTCTAAAACCTGGTACCCGCTCGCTTGTCCTTGAGAGGCTCATTCACAATCAACACTCCTTTCCCGACCTAAGTTTGTCCCTGTCAGTTTGTCTCGCTTTTCCTTCCAGAAGCCCCCTTCCCGGGGTGGGGGGGAGGGGGGGAGGTGGTGGGGGGGTAGGGGGGTGGGTGGGTCTGAGTTTCAAGCTCCACCTGACTGGGATCCCATTCTGCTTTCGCCTTCGGGCGGTCCTGCCTCGCTTGGAAACGCTGCTACGTTGCTCCTGGTGGATGAGCTTGCGTTCGTTTTGAGTTTGAGAACGCTGGATGCAAAGATGAGGAGTCTTGATGGCTGAGGCTTTTGGTGTCCCCTCACTCGGGGGCCTCCCTCTCTTCCCGCCTCCCCCCGCCTCCCCACCCACCCCCTCACACCCGACCCCTACCACCCCAGGGCCCCGGCCGGGCCCCGCCCCTCCAGGCCGCATCTGTCAGAGGGAGTTGAAAAGCCTCCTGACAGGACACGTCCTCCCTCAGCAGCCAGCCCTTCCTGGCTCCCTGGCTTCAGCTTTCCGTTCGCGTGGCTCGGGCAGCCTTTCGCATCTTCTTTGCACCTGCCTGTGTTTGCAACAGAGGACCGTGGCCAAGGGATCCAGGAAACCGGGAGGAGAGCTGGCTTCCGGGGAGGCGAATGGGAAGGACAGGGAGGCAGAGAGGGAGCCTTGCCTCAGAGAACGGACTTTGAACCCCCGAAGGGAAAAGTCCTCCAGATAAACCACGTCTTCCCCACCGAATCCAAGAGCCATACTCGCTCGCTGTGGAAAAATGGGGACATCCCGGTCAAAGCAGGACGAGAGAGGACCCAAAGCTCCCTCCTCTCCCCGTTCAGCCATCGTCGTCCTGGGAGGGAGTCTCTCCGCGGTTCGCTTCTCCTGCCGGCCCCGTTTCCCCTCCTGCCAACCCAGCGCCTCTATCGCCTGCTCCTCGCTTCCTCGGGCTGCGGGCTGCGGGCTGCGGGCTGCGGGCTGCGGGCTGCGGGATGGGGGGGGAGGGGCGGTGCGCGTCGCTCCCTGCCAGCTCGTGCCCGGGGTGGTTCTGACGGGTCCCCGGATCTGATCTCCGAGGAGCACCTTCTGCGGGGAGAAGCGGGACTGCGTCCCTGTCAGTTTCCCGGAGCGCGGGACCGGAGCCTTGCCCCGAAACGCAGGCTCGGGAGACCGAAGTCCTGAGCTGAAACCCAAGGGCCGCCGTCTCCCGCGAGTGACGTGCCCTCCCTGAGCTGCGCTTTCCTCATCTGGTGCGAGGGGGTCCTGGAGTTCGTGCCTCCTTGCGGGGGCGAGTGCTGGTGAGAACGCAAGCGGGAAACACGGAGCGGACCGCTCAGCACGGAGCGCGGCCTCGGTGGGGGCCCGGGCCTCGGCCGCCGTCCTTCCCCACGAGCCTACTTCTTGCCGCCGAGGCTCATCCAGCACCCAGGGATCGATCGCCTGGCTGCTTCCGGCCAGACACTCTCCTAGGTGCTGGCCACCCAGCAGCCGAGAACGCGGGTGCCAATCTCGGCCTCCGGGGCGTTCGCCTCCTCGCCTCTGGGGCCGCAAGACCAGCGGTGTGCCTACGCATGCCGGCGAGAGGTGGCAGAACCTGACGAGGACACGTGCCGTGGAAAATGGAGAGCTTGGCGCCCCGGAGGGCCTCGTCGGACGTCTGTGGATGGCCGTCGCTCTCTTTGCCGAAGCCCGCCCCCTGCCCGTCTTCTCTCCGTCCCAGGGTCCCCTTTCCAGTGGGACGCAAGAAGGCCCACAGGGCCCAAACGCTGGAGACGGGCAGCGCACACAGCGCGCCCTGGGTCCCGGGGGGTGCGGCGGGAAAGCCTTGCGGCACAGAACCCTGAAGCCCAGAGGTCTCGAGACAGGGAGAGCCGGGACGTCGGCAGGCACCGACGGGCCTTCGGACGCGACTCTTCCTCCCCGTCGTCACACCGTGCTGCTCCTCCCTCCGTCCTGGGCGCGAGCGCGCTCTTGGGAAAACGGAGGCGCCTTCGTCGGTGACCTAGCGGGCGGGAGATCCCGGGCAACGTCCCCAGCGGCACTTGAGCAGAACGGGGACGCTGCGGTCGGTCGTCGGGGAGGGGCTTCTACATGTCTGGTAGATGGAGCTGCTTTCTCGTGCCAAGTTCTCTGGGCCCTGACTTTTCTGCCTGCTCCTTCTATCACCTCAGTAAGGTCGGGGGTGCCCGGCAGAAAGAGGAAAAGAGCCAGAGTGAAGAAGCGGAGAGAAAGGAACACGCAAACCCGGACGCGCACACACACAGGCACACAGACACACAGGCGCGCGCGCGCGCGCACACACACACACACACACACACACGCCTACACACCCACTCGCACAACACGCACACGCACACGCACACGCACACGCAAGCGCAGACAGAGCGCGCCAGCGAGCTCCGGTGCCTGTCTGTGGTTCCTGGGCGATGGCGGGGCAGCGATGCCGGGAGCCCGGGACTCCTGAGAGCCTGTCTGCGCGGCCTAGGGCCCCAGGGGTGATCGCCAGCCCCGGGGCCCCTGCCTCCTGGCCCGGGCCCAGCTCCAGCACCACCGCCCTCCTGGGGGGGAAGCGAGCTCTTGGGCAGAGCCTCTCTGGGTCAGGGTGGGTGTCTGTCTAGGTCCGTGTCTTGGATCCTCTCCGTGTCGCCGTTTCTCTGTTTCTCCGTGTCTCTGTCTCTGTCTCTGTCTCTGGGTCTCTGGGCTGGCGCCAGCAGGAGCTGTCCAGGGTCCCCGCGAGGGGCGGGTTGGGGGCGGGGTGCCGGTCTCCTGGGCGGCGCTGGCGGGGGGAAGGGTGGCCGCCCCGCCTCCCCGCGCCCTCAGGGGCAGCGCGGCGGGCTTCCGCTGACGCCCTCTGGTCGCGCCGGTGGCTCCGCCTGGGTTTGGGCAAGTCGGGGCCCGGCCGGCGCCGCAGAGGTCAGGGCTCCCGCTGGGAGGCCCCTCGGGCCGGAGGGGACTCAGAGGAGCACGGGCCCGGCGGCCCGACGCCCCGACGCCTCGGGCCAAGTGCCCCGCGCCCCCCACCTCCCAGCAGCCGCATCTCCTGCGACCCATCGCCGGATCCGAGCGGCCAGGGCGGCCTGGAGTGTTCCCGGGCCGCGAGGGGAGAGCGCCCAGCCAGGCGCCCCGCCCCCATCCCCGCCCCCACCACCCCTCGTTTCCCACCGCCGCCCGCCCCGCCCCGCCTCCTCGCACCCCGGGCTGCTCCAGGCCTCCGCGCCCTGGGAGGGCAGCAGGGCGGGGCAGCGCAGGGTTTGGCTGGCCCGCTGGCCGCGCCCGAGGCGGCCGCGGCGGGAGGCAGCAGCGGGAGGAAGGCGGCAGGCCGAGCGCGGGCGCAGGGGGCGCCGGCGGCGGCGGGTGCGCGTCACAGAGGCCTGGGCGCGCGCGCGAGCCGCGGGCCGGGCGACGCGGCGCGGCTTCTTAGGGGCGCCGGCGGCAGGCGCCAGCGTCTACGGCCATACCACCCTGAACGCGCCCGATCTCGTCTGATCTCGGAAGCTAAGCAGGGTCGGGCCTGGTTAGTACTTGGATGGGAGACCGCCTGGGAATACCGGGTGCTGTAGGCTTTTGCCTCCCTCGCCTTTTGCCGCCTCCGGCCTCCGTCCTCCGCGGACGCCCCCCACCCCTCCAGCCAGCCCTCCCCCACCCCCCCCCGCCACCCTCCGCACCGCGGGCCCGCCGGCGCCGCCCATGGGCAGGGCCCAACCCCTCCCCGCCACAGCCCAACCCTTCCAGCTCGCGGCCCCACCCGAACCCAGGGCCAATCGGGGCCAGCCCGGCGGGACCGGGACCGGGACCGGGACCGGGACCCCGACGCCGCACACGCCGCCCGCCGGCTCCCTCTGGCCTCGGCCTCTTCCCACCCGCTCGGCTCCCGCTCCGGTGACACCCCAGCCCTTCCCTCGGCGCCCCGCCCCCGCCGCCCCAGCCGCCGGGTAGAGTCGTCCTGTCAGGTGGAACGGATTCCACGGCGGTGCCGGGAGGCCCAAACGGGTCCCAAAGCGACCAGCCCCGCCCACCGAGGAAAGACACCTGGTCAGGCTTTTCCAGACACCGCCCGCTTCTCCAAGGACAGGGCGGACTGGGTTAGAGAGGCGCGTCTCGGGCACCTCACCCAAGACGGGATGGCTTCTGCCTTTGCTGGCGTCTGTGCCGCTGCAGGTCATCTTCTAAAACCTGGTACCCGCTCGCTTGTCCTTGAGAGGCTCATTCACAATCAACACTCCTTTCCCGACCTAAGTTTGTCCCTGTCAGTTTGTCTCGCTTTTCCTTCCAGAAGCCCCCTTCCCGGGGTGGGGGGGAGGGGGGGAGGTGGTGGGGGGGTAGGGGGGTGGGTGGGTCTGAGTTTCAAGCTCCACCTGACTGGGATCCCATTCTGCTTTCGCCTTCGGGCGGTCCTGCCTCGCTTGGAAACGCTGCTACGTTGCTCCTGGTGGATGAGCTTGCGTTCGTTTTGAGTTTGAGAACGCTGGATGCAAAGATGAGGAGTCTTGATGGCTGAGGCTTTTGGTGTCCCCTCACTCGGGGGCCTCCCTCTCTTCCCGCCTCCCCCCGCCTCCCCACCCACCCCCTCACACCCGACCCCTACCACCCCAGGGCCCCGGCCGGGCCCCGCCCCTCCAGGCCGCATCTGTCAGAGGGAGTTGAAAAGCCTCCTGACAGGACACGTCCTCCCTCAGCAGCCAGCCCTTCCTGGCTCCCTGGCTTCAGCTTTCCGTTCGCGTGGCTCGGGCAGCCTTTCGCATCTTCTTTGCACCTGCCTGTGTTTGCAACAGAGGACCGTGGCCAAGGGATCCAGGAAACCGGGAGGAGAGCTGGCTTCCGGGGAGGCGAATGGGAAGGACAGGGAGGCAGAGAGGGAGCCTTGCCTCAGAGAACGGACTTTGAACCCCCGAAGGGAAAAGTCCTCCAGATAAACCACGTCTTCCCCACCGAATCCAAGAGCCATACTCGCTCGCTGTGGAAAAATGGGGACATCCCGGTCAAAGCAGGACGAGAGAGGACCCAAAGCTCCCTCCTCTCCCCGTTCAGCCATCGTCGTCCTGGGAGGGAGTCTCTCCGCGGTTCGCTTCTCCTGCCGGCCCCGTTTCCCCTCCTGCCAACCCAGCGCCTCTATCGCCTGCTCCTCGCTTCCTCGGGCTGCGGGCTGCGGGCTGCGGGCTGCGGGCTGCGGGCTGCGGGATGGGGGGGGAGGGGCGGTGCGCGTCGCTCCCTGCCAGCTCGTGCCCGGGGTGGTTCTGACGGGTCCCCGGATCTGATCTCCGAGGAGCACCTTCTGCGGGGAGAAGCGGGACTGCGTCCCTGTCAGTTTCCCGGAGCGCGGGACCGGAGCCTTGCCCCGAAACGCAGGCTCGGGAGACCGAAGTCCTGAGCTGAAACCCAAGGGCCGCCGTCTCCCGCGAGTGACGTGCCCTCCCTGAGCTGCGCTTTCCTCATCTGGTGCGAGGGGGTCCTGGAGTTCGTGCCTCCTTGCGGGGGCGAGTGCTGGTGAGAACGCAAGCGGGAAACACGGAGCGGACCGCTCAGCACGGAGCGCGGCCTCGGTGGGGGCCCGGGCCTCGGCCGCCGTCCTTCCCCACGAGCCTACTTCTTGCCGCCGAGGCTCATCCAGCACCCAGGGATCGATCGCCTGGCTGCTTCCGGCCAGACACTCTCCTAGGTGCTGGCCACCCAGCAGCCGAGAACGCGGGTGCCAATCTCGGCCTCCGGGGCGTTCGCCTCCTCGCCTCTGGGGCCGCAAGACCAGCGGTGTGCCTACGCATGCCGGCGAGAGGTGGCAGAACCTGACGAGGACACGTGCCGTGGAAAATGGAGAGCTTGGCGCCCCGGAGGGCCTCGTCGGACGTCTGTGGATGGCCGTCGCTCTCTTTGCCGAAGCCCGCCCCCTGCCCGTCTTCTCTCCGTCCCAGGGTCCCCTTTCCAGTGGGACGCAAGAAGGCCCACAGGGCCCAAACGCTGGAGACGGGCAGCGCACACAGCGCGCCCTGGGTCCCGGGGGGTGCGGCGGGAAAGCCTTGCGGCACAGAACCCTGAAGCCCAGAGGTCTCGAGACAGGGAGAGCCGGGACGTCGGCAGGCACCGACGGGCCTTCGGACGCGACTCTTCCTCCCCGTCGTCACACCGTGCTGCTCCTCCCTCCGTCCTGGGCGCGAGCGCGCTCTTGGGAAAACGGAGGCGCCTTCGTCGGTGACCTAGCGGGCGGGAGATCCCGGGCAACGTCCCCAGCGGCACTTGAGCAGAACGGGGACGCTGCGGTCGGTCGTCGGGGAGGGGCTTCTACATGTCTGGTAGATGGAGCTGCTTTCTCGTGCCAAGTTCTCTGGGCCCTGACTTTTCTGCCTGCTCCTTCTATCACCTCAGTAAGGTCGGGGGTGCCCGGCAGAAAGAGGAAAAGAGCCAGAGTGAAGAAGCGGAGAGAAAGGAACACGCAAACCCGGACGCGCACACACACAGGCACACAGACACACAGGCGCGCGCGCGCGCGCACACACACACACACACACACACGCCTACACACCCACTCGCACAACACGCACACGCACACGCACACGCACACGCAAGCGCAGACAGAGCGCGCCAGCGAGCTCCGGTGCCTGTCTGTGGTTCCTGGGCGATGGCGGGGCAGCGATGCCGGGAGCCCGGGACTCCTGAGAGCCTGTCTGCGCGGCCTAGGGCCCCAGGGGTGATCGCCAGCCCCGGGGCCCCTGCCTCCTGGCCCGGGCCCAGCTCCAGCACCACCGCCCTCCTGGGGGGGAAGCGAGCTCTTGGGCAGAGCCTCTCTGGGTCAGGGTGGGTGTCTGTCTAGGTCCGTGTCTTGGATCCTCTCCGTGTCGCCGTTTCTCTGTTTCTCCGTGTCTCTGTCTCTGTCTCTGTCTCTGGGTCTCTGGGCTGGCGCCAGCAGGAGCTGTCCAGGGTCCCCGCGAGGGGCGGGTTGGGGGCGGGGTGCCGGTCTCCTGGGCGGCGCTGGCGGGGGGAAGGGTGGCCGCCCCGCCTCCCCGCGCCCTCAGGGGCAGCGCGGCGGGCTTCCGCTGACGCCCTCTGGTCGCGCCGGTGGCTCCGCCTGGGTTTGGGCAAGTCGGGGCCCGGCCGGCGCCGCAGAGGTCAGGGCTCCCGCTGGGAGGCCCCTCGGGCCGGAGGGGACTCAGAGGAGCACGGGCCCGGCGGCCCGACGCCCCGACGCCTCGGGCCAAGTGCCCCGCGCCCCCCACCTCCCAGCAGCCGCATCTCCTGCGACCCATCGCCGGATCCGAGCGGCCAGGGCGGCCTGGAGTGTTCCCGGGCCGCGAGGGGAGAGCGCCCAGCCAGGCGCCCCGCCCCCATCCCCGCCCCCACCACCCCTCGTTTCCCACCGCCGCCCGCCCCGCCCCGCCTCCTCGCACCCCGGGCTGCTCCAGGCCTCCGCGCCCTGGGAGGGCAGCAGGGCGGGGCAGCGCAGGGTTTGGCTGGCCCGCTGGCCGCGCCCGAGGCGGCCGCGGCGGGAGGCAGCAGCGGGAGGAAGGCGGCAGGCCGAGCGCGGGCGCAGGGGGCGCCGGCGGCGGCGGGTGCGCGTCACAGAGGCCTGGGCGCGCGCGCGAGCCGCGGGCCGGGCGACGCGGCGCGGCTTCTTAGGGGCGCCGGCGGCAGGCGCCAGCGTCTACGGCCATACCACCCTGAACGCGCCCGATCTCGTCTGATCTCGGAAGCTAAGCAGGGTCGGGCCTGGTTAGTACTTGGATGGGAGACCGCCTGGGAATACCGGGTGCTGTAGGCTTTTGCCTCCCTCGCCTTTTGCCGCCTCCGGCCTCCGTCCTCCGCGGACGCCCCCCACCCCTCCAGCCAGCCCTCCCCCACCCCCCCCGCCACCCTCCGCACCGCGGGCCCGCCGGCGCCGCCCATGGGCAGGGCCCAACCCCTCCCCGCCACAGCCCAACCCTTCCAGCTCGCGGCCCCACCCGAACCCAGGGCCAATCGGGGCCAGCCCGGCGGGACCGGGACCGGGACCGGGACCGGGACCCCGACGCCGCACACGCCGCCCGCCGGCTCCCTCTGGCCTCGGCCTCTTCCCACCCGCTCGGCTCCCGCTCCGGTGACACCCCAGCCCTTCCCTCGGCGCCCCGCCCCCGCCGCCCCAGCCGCCGGGTAGAGTCGTCCTGTCAGGTGGAACGGATTCCACGGCGGTGCCGGGAGGCCCAAACGGGTCCCAAAGCGACCAGCCCCGCCCACCGAGGAAAGACACCTGGTCAGGCTTTTCCAGACACCGCCCGCTTCTCCAAGGACAGGGCGGACTGGGTTAGAGAGGCGCGTCTCGGGCACCTCACCCAAGACGGGATGGCTTCTGCCTTTGCTGGCGTCTGTGCCGCTGCAGGTCATCTTCTAAAACCTGGTACCCGCTCGCTTGTCCTTGAGAGGCTCATTCACAATCAACACTCCTTTCCCGACCTAAGTTTGTCCCTGTCAGTTTGTCTCGCTTTTCCTTCCAGAAGCCCCCTTCCCGGGGTGGGGGGGAGGGGGGGAGGTGGTGGGGGGGTAGGGGGGTGGGTGGGTCTGAGTTTCAAGCTCCACCTGACTGGGATCCCATTCTGCTTTCGCCTTCGGGCGGTCCTGCCTCGCTTGGAAACGCTGCTACGTTGCTCCTGGTGGATGAGCTTGCGTTCGTTTTGAGTTTGAGAACGCTGGATGCAAAGATGAGGAGTCTTGATGGCTGAGGCTTTTGGTGTCCCCTCACTCGGGGGCCTCCCTCTCTTCCCGCCTCCCCCCGCCTCCCCACCCACCCCCTCACACCCGACCCCTACCACCCCAGGGCCCCGGCCGGGCCCCGCCCCTCCAGGCCGCATCTGTCAGAGGGAGTTGAAAAGCCTCCTGACAGGACACGTCCTCCCTCAGCAGCCAGCCCTTCCTGGCTCCCTGGCTTCAGCTTTCCGTTCGCGTGGCTCGGGCAGCCTTTCGCATCTTCTTTGCACCTGCCTGTGTTTGCAACAGAGGACCGTGGCCAAGGGATCCAGGAAACCGGGAGGAGAGCTGGCTTCCGGGGAGGCGAATGGGAAGGACAGGGAGGCAGAGAGGGAGCCTTGCCTCAGAGAACGGACTTTGAACCCCCGAAGGGAAAAGTCCTCCAGATAAACCACGTCTTCCCCACCGAATCCAAGAGCCATACTCGCTCGCTGTGGAAAAATGGGGACATCCCGGTCAAAGCAGGACGAGAGAGGACCCAAAGCTCCCTCCTCTCCCCGTTCAGCCATCGTCGTCCTGGGAGGGAGTCTCTCCGCGGTTCGCTTCTCCTGCCGGCCCCGTTTCCCCTCCTGCCAACCCAGCGCCTCTATCGCCTGCTCCTCGCTTCCTCGGGCTGCGGGCTGCGGGCTGCGGGCTGCGGGCTGCGGGCTGCGGGATGGGGGGGGAGGGGCGGTGCGCGTCGCTCCCTGCCAGCTCGTGCCCGGGGTGGTTCTGACGGGTCCCCGGATCTGATCTCCGAGGAGCACCTTCTGCGGGGAGAAGCGGGACTGCGTCCCTGTCAGTTTCCCGGAGCGCGGGACCGGAGCCTTGCCCCGAAACGCAGGCTCGGGAGACCGAAGTCCTGAGCTGAAACCCAAGGGCCGCCGTCTCCCGCGAGTGACGTGCCCTCCCTGAGCTGCGCTTTCCTCATCTGGTGCGAGGGGGTCCTGGAGTTCGTGCCTCCTTGCGGGGGCGAGTGCTGGTGAGAACGCAAGCGGGAAACACGGAGCGGACCGCTCAGCACGGAGCGCGGCCTCGGTGGGGGCCCGGGCCTCGGCCGCCGTCCTTCCCCACGAGCCTACTTCTTGCCGCCGAGGCTCATCCAGCACCCAGGGATCGATCGCCTGGCTGCTTCCGGCCAGACACTCTCCTAGGTGCTGGCCACCCAGCAGCCGAGAACGCGGGTGCCAATCTCGGCCTCCGGGGCGTTCGCCTCCTCGCCTCTGGGGCCGCAAGACCAGCGGTGTGCCTACGCATGCCGGCGAGAGGTGGCAGAACCTGACGAGGACACGTGCCGTGGAAAATGGAGAGCTTGGCGCCCCGGAGGGCCTCGTCGGACGTCTGTGGATGGCCGTCGCTCTCTTTGCCGAAGCCCGCCCCCTGCCCGTCTTCTCTCCGTCCCAGGGTCCCCTTTCCAGTGGGACGCAAGAAGGCCCACAGGGCCCAAACGCTGGAGACGGGCAGCGCACACAGCGCGCCCTGGGTCCCGGGGGGTGCGGCGGGAAAGCCTTGCGGCACAGAACCCTGAAGCCCAGAGGTCTCGAGACAGGGAGAGCCGGGACGTCGGCAGGCACCGACGGGCCTTCGGACGCGACTCTTCCTCCCCGTCGTCACACCGTGCTGCTCCTCCCTCCGTCCTGGGCGCGAGCGCGCTCTTGGGAAAACGGAGGCGCCTTCGTCGGTGACCTAGCGGGCGGGAGATCCCGGGCAACGTCCCCAGCGGCACTTGAGCAGAACGGGGACGCTGCGGTCGGTCGTCGGGGAGGGGCTTCTACATGTCTGGTAGATGGAGCTGCTTTCTCGTGCCAAGTTCTCTGGGCCCTGACTTTTCTGCCTGCTCCTTCTATCACCTCAGTAAGGTCGGGGGTGCCCGGCAGAAAGAGGAAAAGAGCCAGAGTGAAGAAGCGGAGAGAAAGGAACACGCAAACCCGGACGCGCACACACACAGGCACACAGACACACAGGCGCGCGCGCGCGCACACACACACACACACACACACACGCCTACACACCCACTCGCACAACACGCACACGCACACGCACACGCACACGCAAGCGCAGACAGAGCGCGCCAGCGAGCTCCGGTGCCTGTCTGTGGTTCCTGGGCGATGGCGGGGCAGCGATGCCGGGAGCCCGGGACTCCTGAGAGCCTGTCTGCGCGGCCTAGGGCCCCAGGGGTGATCGCCAGCCCCGGGGCCCCTGCCTCCTGGCCCGGGCCCAGCTCCAGCACCACCGCCCTCCTGGGGGGGAAGCGAGCTCTTGGGCAGAGCCTCTCTGGGTCAGGGTGGGTGTCTGTCTAGGTCCGTGTCTTGGATCCTCTCCGTGTCGCCGTTTCTCTGTTTCTCCGTGTCTCTGTCTCTGTCTCTGTCTCTGGGTCTCTGGGCTGGCGCCAGCAGGAGCTGTCCAGGGTCCCCGCGAGGGGCGGGTTGGGGGCGGGGTGCCGGTCTCCTGGGCGGCGCTGGCGGGGGGAAGGGTGGCCGCCCCGCCTCCCCGCGCCCTCAGGGGCAGCGCGGCGGGCTTCCGCTGACGCCCTCTGGTCGCGCCGGTGGCTCCGCCTGGGTTTGGGCAAGTCGGGGCCCGGCCGGCGCCGCAGAGGTCAGGGCTCCCGCTGGGAGGCCCCTCGGGCCGGAGGGGACTCAGAGGAGCACGGGCCCGGCGGCCCGACGCCCCGACGCCTCGGGCCAAGTGCCCCGCGCCCCCCACCTCCCAGCAGCCGCATCTCCTGCGACCCATCGCCGGATCCGAGCGGCCAGGGCGGCCTGGAGTGTTCCCGGGCCGCGAGGGGAGAGCGCCCAGCCAGGCGCCCCGCCCCCATCCCCGCCCCCACCACCCCTCGTTTCCCACCGCCGCCCGCCCCGCCCCGCCTCCTCGCACCCCGGGCTGCTCCAGGCCTCCGCGCCCTGGGAGGGCAGCAGGGCGGGGCAGCGCAGGGTTTGGCTGGCCCGCTGGCCGCGCCCGAGGCGGCCGCGGCGGGAGGCAGCAGCGGGAGGAAGGCGGCAGGCCGAGCGCGGGCGCAGGGGGCGCCGGCGGCGGCGGGTGCGCGTCACAGAGGCCTGGGCGCGCGCGCGAGCCGCGGGCCGGGCGACGCGGCGCGGCTTCTTAGGGGCGCCGGCGGCAGGCGCCAGCGTCTACGGCCATACCACCCTGAACGCGCCCGATCTCGTCTGATCTCGGAAGCTAAGCAGGGTCGGGCCTGGTTAGTACTTGGATGGGAGACCGCCTGGGAATACCGGGTGCTGTAGGCTTTTGCCTCCCTCGCCTTTTGCCGCCTCCGGCCTCCGTCCTCCGCGGACGCCCCCCACCCCTCCAGCCAGCCCTCCCCCACCCCCCCCCGCCACCCTCCGCACCGCGGGCCCGCCGGCGCCGCCCATGGGCAGGGCCCAACCCCTCCCCGCCACAGCCCAACCCTTCCAGCTCGCGGCCCCACCCGAACCCAGGGCCAATCGGGGCCAGCCCGGCGGGACCGGGACCCCGACGCCGCACACGCCGCCCGCCGGCTCCCTCTGGCCTCGGCCTCTTCCCACCCGCTCGGCTCCCGCTCCGGTGACACCCCAGCCCTTCCCTCGGCGCCCCGCCCCCGCCGCCCCAGCCGCCGGGTAGAGTCGTCCTGTCAGGTGGAACGGATTCCACGGCGGTGCCGGGAGGCCCAAACGGGTCCCAAAGCGACCAGCCCCGCCCACCGAGGAAAGACACCTGGTCAGGCTTTTCCAGACACCGCCCGCTTCTCCAAGGACAGGGCGGACTGGGTTAGAGAGGCGCGTCTCGGGCACCTCACCCAAGACGGGATGGCTTCTGCCTTTGCTGGCGTCTGTGCCGCTGCAGGTCATCTTCTAAAACCTGGTACCCGCTCGCTTGTCCTTGAGAGGCTCATTCACAATCAACACTCCTTTCCCGACCTAAGTTTGTCCCTGTCAGTTTGTCTCGCTTTTCCTTCCAGAAGCCCCCTTCCCGGGGTGGGGGGGAGGGGGGGAGGTGGTGGGGGGGTAGGGGGGTGGGTGGGTCTGAGTTTCAAGCTCCACCTGACTGGGATCCCATTCTGCTTTCGCCTTCGGGCGGTCCTGCCTCGCTTGGAAACGCTGCTACGTTGCTCCTGGTGGATGAGCTTGCGTTCGTTTTGAGTTTGAGAACGCTGGATGCAAAGATGAGGAGTCTTGATGGCTGAGGCTTTTGGTGTCCCCTCACTCGGGGGCCTCCCTCTCTTCCCGCCTCCCCCCGCCTCCCCACCCACCCCCTCACACCCGACCCCTACCACCCCAGGGCCCCGGCCGGGCCCCGCCCCTCCAGGCCGCATCTGTCAGAGGGAGTTGAAAAGCCTCCTGACAGGACACGTCCTCCCTCAGCAGCCAGCCCTTCCTGGCTCCCTGGCTTCAGCTTTCCGTTCGCGTGGCTCGGGCAGCCTTTCGCATCTTCTTTGCACCTGCCTGTGTTTGCAACAGAGGACCGTGGCCAAGGGATCCAGGAAACCGGGAGGAGAGCTGGCTTCCGGGGAGGCGAATGGGAAGGACAGGGAGGCAGAGAGGGAGCCTTGCCTCAGAGAACGGACTTTGAACCCCCGAAGGGAAAAGTCCTCCAGATAAACCACGTCTTCCCCACCGAATCCAAGAGCCATACTCGCTCGCTGTGGAAAAATGGGGACATCCCGGTCAAAGCAGGACGAGAGAGGACCCAAAGCTCCCTCCTCTCCCCGTTCAGCCATCGTCGTCCTGGGAGGGAGTCTCTCCGCGGTTCGCTTCTCCTGCCGGCCCCGTTTCCCCTCCTGCCAACCCAGCGCCTCTATCGCCTGCTCCTCGCTTCCTCGGGCTGCGGGCTGCGGGCTGCGGGCTGCGGGCTGCGGGCTGCGGGATGGGGGGGGAGGGGCGGTGCGCGTCGCTCCCTGCCAGCTCGTGCCCGGGGTGGTTCTGACGGGTCCCCGGATCTGATCTCCGAGGAGCACCTTCTGCGGGGAGAAGCGGGACTGCGTCCCTGTCAGTTTCCCGGAGCGCGGGACCGGAGCCTTGCCCCGAAACGCAGGCTCGGGAGACCGAAGTCCTGAGCTGAAACCCAAGGGCCGCCGTCTCCCGCGAGTGACGTGCCCTCCCTGAGCTGCGCTTTCCTCATCTGGTGCGAGGGGGTCCTGGAGTTCGTGCCTCCTTGCGGGGGCGAGTGCTGGTGAGAACGCAAGCGGGAAACACGGAGCGGACCGCTCAGCACGGAGCGCGGCCTCGGTGGGGGCCCGGGCCTCGGCCGCCGTCCTTCCCCACGAGCCTACTTCTTGCCGCCGAGGCTCATCCAGCACCCAGGGATCGATCGCCTGGCTGCTTCCGGCCAGACACTCTCCTAGGTGCTGGCCACCCAGCAGCCGAGAACGCGGGTGCCAATCTCGGCCTCCGGGGCGTTCGCCTCCTCGCCTCTGGGGCCGCAAGACCAGCGGTGTGCCTACGCATGCCGGCGAGAGGTGGCAGAACCTGACGAGGACACGTGCCGTGGAAAATGGAGAGCTTGGCGCCCCGGAGGGCCTCGTCGGACGTCTGTGGATGGCCGTCGCTCTCTTTGCCGAAGCCCGCCCCCTGCCCGTCTTCTCTCCGTCCCAGGGTCCCCTTTCCAGTGGGACGCAAGAAGGCCCACAGGGCCCAAACGCTGGAGACGGGCAGCGCACACAGCGCGCCCTGGGTCCCGGGGGGTGCGGCGGGAAAGCCTTGCGGCACAGAACCCTGAAGCCCAGAGGTCTCGAGACAGGGAGAGCCGGGACGTCGGCAGGCACCGACGGGCCTTCGGACGCGACTCTTCCTCCCCGTCGTCACACCGTGCTGCTCCTCCCTCCGTCCTGGGCGCGAGCGCGCTCTTGGGAAAACGGAGGCGCCTTCGTCGGTGACCTAGCGGGCGGGAGATCCCGGGCAACGTCCCCAGCGGCACTTGAGCAGAACGGGGACGCTGCGGTCGGTCGTCGGGGAGGGGCTTCTACATGTCTGGTAGATGGAGCTGCTTTCTCGTGCCAAGTTCTCTGGGCCCTGACTTTTCTGCCTGCTCCTTCTATCACCTCAGTAAGGTCGGGGGTGCCCGGCAGAAAGAGGAAAAGAGCCAGAGTGAAGAAGCGGAGAGAAAGGAACACGCAAACCCGGACGCGCACACACACAGGCACACAGACACACAGGCGCGCGCGCGCGCGCACACACACACACACACACACACGCCTACACACCCACTCGCACAACACGCACACGCACACGCACACGCACACGCAAGCGCAGACAGAGCGCGCCAGCGAGCTCCGGTGCCTGTCTGTGGTTCCTGGGCGATGGCGGGGCAGCGATGCCGGGAGCCCGGGACTCCTGAGAGCCTGTCTGCGCGGCCTAGGGCCCCAGGGGTGATCGCCAGCCCCGGGGCCCCTGCCTCCTGGCCCGGGCCCAGCTCCAGCACCACCGCCCTCCTGGGGGGGAAGCGAGCTCTTGGGCAGAGCCTCTCTGGGTCAGGGTGGGTGTCTGTCTAGGTCCGTGTCTTGGATCCTCTCCGTGTCGCCGTTTCTCTGTTTCTCCGTGTCTCTGTCTCTGTCTCTGTCTCTGGGTCTCTGGGCTGGCGCCAGCAGGAGCTGTCCAGGGTCCCCGCGAGGGGCGGGTTGGGGGCGGGGTGCCGGTCTCCTGGGCGGCGCTGGCGGGGGGAAGGGTGGCCGCCCCGCCTCCCCGCGCCCTCAGGGGCAGCGCGGCGGGCTTCCGCTGACGCCCTCTGGTCGCGCCGGTGGCTCCGCCTGGGTTTGGGCAAGTCGGGGCCCGGCCGGCGCCGCAGAGGTCAGGGCTCCCGCTGGGAGGCCCCTCGGGCCGGAGGGGACTCAGAGGAGCACGGGCCCGGCGGCCCGACGCCCCGACGCCTCGGGCCAAGTGCCCCGCGCCCCCCACCTCCCAGCAGCCGCATCTCCTGCGACCCATCGCCGGATCCGAGCGGCCAGGGCGGCCTGGAGTGTTCCCGGGCCGCGAGGGGAGAGCGCCCAGCCAGGCGCCCCGCCCCCATCCCCGCCCCCACCACCCCTCGTTTCCCACCGCCGCCCGCCCCGCCCCGCCTCCTCGCACCCCGGGCTGCTCCAGGCCTCCGCGCCCTGGGAGGGCAGCAGGGCGGGGCAGCGCAGGGTTTGGCTGGCCCGCTGGCCGCGCCCGAGGCGGCCGCGGCGGGAGGCAGCAGCGGGAGGAAGGCGGCAGGCCGAGCGCGGGCGCAGGGGGCGCCGGCGGCGGCGGGTGCGCGTCACAGAGGCCTGGGCGCGCGCGCGAGCCGCGGGCCGGGCGACGCGGCGCGGCTTCTTAGGGGCGCCGGCGGCAGGCGCCAGCGTCTACGGCCATACCACCCTGAACGCGCCCGATCTCGTCTGATCTCGGAAGCTAAGCAGGGTCGGGCCTGGTTAGTACTTGGATGGGAGACCGCCTGGGAATACCGGGTGCTGTAGGCTTTTGCCTCCCTCGCCTTTTGCCGCCTCCGGCCTCCGTCCTCCGCGGACGCCCCCCACCCCTCCAGCCAGCCCTCCCCCACCCCCCCCCGCCACCCTCCGCACCGCGGGCCCGCCGGCGCCGCCCATGGGCAGGGCCCAACCCCTCCCCGCCACAGCCCAACCCTTCCAGCTCGCGGCCCCACCCGAACCCAGGGCCAATCGGGGCCAGCCCGGCGGGACCGGGACCGGGACCGGGACCGGGACCCCGACGCCGCACACGCCGCCCGCCGGCTCCCTCTGGCCTCGGCCTCTTCCCACCCGCTCGGCTCCCGCTCCGGTGACACCCCAGCCCTTCCCTCGGCGCCCCGCCCCCGCCGCCCCAGCCGCCGGGTAGAGTCGTCCTGTCAGGTGGAACGGATTCCACGGCGGTGCCGGGAGGCCCAAACGGGTCCCAAAGCGACCAGCCCCGCCCACCGAGGAAAGACACCTGGTCAGGCTTTTCCAGACACCGCCCGCTTCTCCAAGGACAGGGCGGACTGGGTTAGAGAGGCGCGTCTCGGGCACCTCACCCAAGACGGGATGGCTTCTGCCTTTGCTGGCGTCTGTGCCGCTGCAGGTCATCTTCTAAAACCTGGTACCCGCTCGCTTGTCCTTGAGAGGCTCATTCACAATCAACACTCCTTTCCCGACCTAAGTTTGTCCCTGTCAGTTTGTCTCGCTTTTCCTTCCAGAAGCCCCCTTCCCGGGGTGGGGGGGAGGGGGGGAGGTGGTGGGGGGGTAGGGGGGTGGGTGGGTCTGAGTTTCAAGCTCCACCTGACTGGGATCCCATTCTGCTTTCGCCTTCGGGCGGTCCTGCCTCGCTTGGAAACGCTGCTACGTTGCTCCTGGTGGATGAGCTTGCGTTCGTTTTGAGTTTGAGAACGCTGGATGCAAAGATGAGGAGTCTTGATGGCTGAGGCTTTTGGTGTCCCCTCACTCGGGGGCCTCCCTCTCTTCCCGCCTCCCCCCGCCTCCCCACCCACCCCCTCACACCCGACCCCTACCACCCCAGGGCCCCGGCCGGGCCCCGCCCCTCCAGGCCGCATCTGTCAGAGGGAGTTGAAAAGCCTCCTGACAGGACACGTCCTCCCTCAGCAGCCAGCCCTTCCTGGCTCCCTGGCTTCAGCTTTCCGTTCGCGTGGCTCGGGCAGCCTTTCGCATCTTCTTTGCACCTGCCTGTGTTTGCAACAGAGGACCGTGGCCAAGGGATCCAGGAAACCGGGAGGAGAGCTGGCTTCCGGGGAGGCGAATGGGAAGGACAGGGAGGCAGAGAGGGAGCCTTGCCTCAGAGAACGGACTTTGAACCCCCGAAGGGAAAAGTCCTCCAGATAAACCACGTCTTCCCCACCGAATCCAAGAGCCATACTCGCTCGCTGTGGAAAAATGGGGACATCCCGGTCAAAGCAGGACGAGAGAGGACCCAAAGCTCCCTCCTCTCCCCGTTCAGCCATCGTCGTCCTGGGAGGGAGTCTCTCCGCGGTTCGCTTCTCCTGCCGGCCCCGTTTCCCCTCCTGCCAACCCAGCGCCTCTATCGCCTGCTCCTCGCTTCCTCGGGCTGCGGGCTGCGGGCTGCGGGCTGCGGGCTGCGGGCTGCGGGATGGGGGGGGAGGGGCGGTGCGCGTCGCTCCCTGCCAGCTCGTGCCCGGGGTGGTTCTGACGGGTCCCCGGATCTGATCTCCGAGGAGCACCTTCTGCGGGGAGAAGCGGGACTGCGTCCCTGTCAGTTTCCCGGAGCGCGGGACCGGAGCCTTGCCCCGAAACGCAGGCTCGGGAGACCGAAGTCCTGAGCTGAAACCCAAGGGCCGCCGTCTCCCGCGAGTGACGTGCCCTCCCTGAGCTGCGCTTTCCTCATCTGGTGCGAGGGGGTCCTGGAGTTCGTGCCTCCTTGCGGGGGCGAGTGCTGGTGAGAACGCAAGCGGGAAACACGGAGCGGACCGCTCAGCACGGAGCGCGGCCTCGGTGGGGGCCCGGGCCTCGGCCGCCGTCCTTCCCCACGAGCCTACTTCTTGCCGCCGAGGCTCATCCAGCACCCAGGGATCGATCGCCTGGCTGCTTCCGGCCAGACACTCTCCTAGGTGCTGGCCACCCAGCAGCCGAGAACGCGGGTGCCAATCTCGGCCTCCGGGGCGTTCGCCTCCTCGCCTCTGGGGCCGCAAGACCAGCGGTGTGCCTACGCATGCCGGCGAGAGGTGGCAGAACCTGACGAGGACACGTGCCGTGGAAAATGGAGAGCTTGGCGCCCCGGAGGGCCTCGTCGGACGTCTGTGGATGGCCGTCGCTCTCTTTGCCGAAGCCCGCCCCCTGCCCGTCTTCTCTCCGTCCCAGGGTCCCCTTTCCAGTGGGACGCAAGAAGGCCCACAGGGCCCAAACGCTGGAGACGGGCAGCGCACACAGCGCGCCCTGGGTCCCGGGGGGTGCGGCGGGAAAGCCTTGCGGCACAGAACCCTGAAGCCCAGAGGTCTCGAGACAGGGAGAGCCGGGACGTCGGCAGGCACCGACGGGCCTTCGGACGCGACTCTTCCTCCCCGTCGTCACACCGTGCTGCTCCTCCCTCCGTCCTGGGCGCGAGCGCGCTCTTGGGAAAACGGAGGCGCCTTCGTCGGTGACCTAGCGGGCGGGAGATCCCGGGCAACGTCCCCAGCGGCACTTGAGCAGAACGGGGACGCTGCGGTCGGTCGTCGGGGAGGGGCTTCTACATGTCTGGTAGATGGAGCTGCTTTCTCGTGCCAAGTTCTCTGGGCCCTGACTTTTCTGCCTGCTCCTTCTATCACCTCAGTAAGGTCGGGGGTGCCCGGCAGAAAGAGGAAAAGAGCCAGAGTGAAGAAGCGGAGAGAAAGGAACACGCAAACCCGGACGCGCACACACACAGGCACACAGACACACAGGCGCGCGCGCGCGCGCACACACACACACACACACACACGCCTACACACCCACTCGCACAACACGCACACGCACACGCACACGCACACGCAAGCGCAGACAGAGCGCGCCAGCGAGCTCCGGTGCCTGTCTGTGGTTCCTGGGCGATGGCGGGGCAGCGATGCCGGGAGCCCGGGACTCCTGAGAGCCTGTCTGCGCGGCCTAGGGCCCCAGGGGTGATCGCCAGCCCCGGGGCCCCTGCCTCCTGGCCCGGGCCCAGCTCCAGCACCACCGCCCTCCTGGGGGGGAAGCGAGCTCTTGGGCAGAGCCTCTCTGGGTCAGGGTGGGTGTCTGTCTAGGTCCGTGTCTTGGATCCTCTCCGTGTCGCCGTTTCTCTGTTTCTCCGTGTCTCTGTCTCTGTCTCTGTCTCTGGGTCTCTGGGCTGGCGCCAGCAGGAGCTGTCCAGGGTCCCCGCGAGGGGCGGGTTGGGGGCGGGGTGCCGGTCTCCTGGGCGGCGCTGGCGGGGGGAAGGGTGGCCGCCCCGCCTCCCCGCGCCCTCAGGGGCAGCGCGGCGGGCTTCCGCTGACGCCCTCTGGTCGCGCCGGTGGCTCCGCCTGGGTTTGGGCAAGTCGGGGCCCGGCCGGCGCCGCAGAGGTCAGGGCTCCCGCTGGGAGGCCCCTCGGGCCGGAGGGGACTCAGAGGAGCACGGGCCCGGCGGCCCGACGCCCCGACGCCTCGGGCCAAGTGCCCCGCGCCCCCCACCTCCCAGCAGCCGCATCTCCTGCGACCCATCGCCGGATCCGAGCGGCCAGGGCGGCCTGGAGTGTTCCCGGGCCGCGAGGGGAGAGCGCCCAGCCAGGCGCCCCGCCCCCATCCCCGCCCCCACCACCCCTCGTTTCCCACCGCCGCCCGCCCCGCCCCGCCTCCTCGCACCCCGGGCTGCTCCAGGCCTCCGCGCCCTGGGAGGGCAGCAGGGCGGGGCAGCGCAGGGTTTGGCTGGCCCGCTGGCCGCGCCCGAGGCGGCCGCGGCGGGAGGCAGCAGCGGGAGGAAGGCGGCAGGCCGAGCGCGGGCGCAGGGGGCGCCGGCGGCGGCGGGTGCGCGTCACAGAGGCCTGGGCGCGCGCGCGAGCCGCGGGCCGGGCGACGCGGCGCGGCTTCTTAGGGGCGCCGGCGGCAGGCGCCAGCGTCTACGGCCATACCACCCTGAACGCGCCCGATCTCGTCTGATCTCGGAAGCTAAGCAGGGTCGGGCCTGGTTAGTACTTGGATGGGAGACCGCCTGGGAATACCGGGTGCTGTAGGCTTTTGCCTCCCTCGCCTTTTGCCGCCTCCGGCCTCCGTCCTCCGCGGACGCCCCCCACCCCTCCAGCCAGCCCTCCCCCACCCCCCCCGCCACCCTCCGCACCGCGGGCCCGCCGGCGCCGCCCATGGGCAGGGCCCAACCCCTCCCCGCCACAGCCCAACCCTTCCAGCTCGCGGCCCCACCCGAACCCAGGGCCAATCGGGGCCAGCCCGGCGGGACCGGGACCGGGACCGGGACCGGGACCCCGACGCCGCACACGCCGCCCGCCGGCTCCCTCTGGCCTCGGCCTCTTCCCACCCGCTCGGCTCCCGCTCCGGTGACACCCCAGCCCTTCCCTCGGCGCCCCGCCCCCGCCGCCCCAGCCGCCGGGTAGAGTCGTCCTGTCAGGTGGAACGGATTCCACGGCGGTGCCGGGAGGCCCAAACGGGTCCCAAAGCGACCAGCCCCGCCCACCGAGGAAAGACACCTGGTCAGGCTTTTCCAGACACCGCCCGCTTCTCCAAGGACAGGGCGGACTGGGTTAGAGAGGCGCGTCTCGGGCACCTCACCCAAGACGGGATGGCTTCTGCCTTTGCTGGCGTCTGTGCCGCTGCAGGTCATCTTCTAAAACCTGGTACCCGCTCGCTTGTCCTTGAGAGGCTCATTCACAATCAACACTCCTTTCCCGACCTAAGTTTGTCCCTGTCAGTTTGTCTCGCTTTTCCTTCCAGAAGCCCCCTTCCCGGGGTGGGGGGGAGGGGGGGAGGTGGTGGGGGGGTAGGGGGGTGGGTGGGTCTGAGTTTCAAGCTCCACCTGACTGGGATCCCATTCTGCTTTCGCCTTCGGGCGGTCCTGCCTCGCTTGGAAACGCTGCTACGTTGCTCCTGGTGGATGAGCTTGCGTTCGTTTTGAGTTTGAGAACGCTGGATGCAAAGATGAGGAGTCTTGATGGCTGAGGCTTTTGGTGTCCCCTCACTCGGGGGCCTCCCTCTCTTCCCGCCTCCCCCCGCCTCCCCACCCACCCCCTCACACCCGACCCCTACCACCCCAGGGCCCCGGCCGGGCCCCGCCCCTCCAGGCCGCATCTGTCAGAGGGAGTTGAAAAGCCTCCTGACAGGACACGTCCTCCCTCAGCAGCCAGCCCTTCCTGGCTCCCTGGCTTCAGCTTTCCGTTCGCGTGGCTCGGGCAGCCTTTCGCATCTTCTTTGCACCTGCCTGTGTTTGCAACAGAGGACCGTGGCCAAGGGATCCAGGAAACCGGGAGGAGAGCTGGCTTCCGGGGAGGCGAATGGGAAGGACAGGGAGGCAGAGAGGGAGCCTTGCCTCAGAGAACGGACTTTGAACCCCCGAAGGGAAAAGTCCTCCAGATAAACCACGTCTTCCCCACCGAATCCAAGAGCCATACTCGCTCGCTGTGGAAAAATGGGGACATCCCGGTCAAAGCAGGACGAGAGAGGACCCAAAGCTCCCTCCTCTCCCCGTTCAGCCATCGTCGTCCTGGGAGGGAGTCTCTCCGCGGTTCGCTTCTCCTGCCGGCCCCGTTTCCCCTCCTGCCAACCCAGCGCCT
Source organism: Equus caballus (assembly GCF_041296265.1). Lineage (NCBI taxonomy): Eukaryota > Metazoa > Chordata > Mammalia > Perissodactyla > Equidae > Equus > Equus caballus. The sequence goes on from NW_027221961.1 coordinate 29,525, forward strand.
CTATCGCCTGCTCCTCGCTTCCTCGGGCTGCGGGCTGCGGGCTGCGGGCTGCGGGCTGCGGGCTGCGGGATGGGGGGGGAGGGGCGGTGCGCGTCGCTCCCTGCCAGCTCGTGCCCGGGGTGGTTCTGACGGGTCCCCGGATCTGATCTCCGAGGAGCACCTTCTGCGGGGAGAAGCGGGACTGCGTCCCTGTCAGTTTCCCGGAGCGCGGGACCGGAGCCTTGCCCCGAAACGCAGGCTCGGGAGACCGAAGTCCTGAGCTGAAACCCAAGGGCCGCCGTCTCCCGCGAGTGACGTGCCCTCCCTGAGCTGCGCTTTCCTCATCTGGTGCGAGGGGGTCCTGGAGTTCGTGCCTCCTTGCGGGGGCGAGTGCTGGTGAGAACGCAAGCGGGAAACACGGAGCGGACCGCTCAGCACGGAGCGCGGCCTCGGTGGGGGCCCGGGCCTCGGCCGCCGTCCTTCCCCACGAGCCTACTTCTTGCCGCCGAGGCTCATCCAGCACCCAGGGATCGATCGCCTGGCTGCTTCCGGCCAGACACTCTCCTAGGTGCTGGCCACCCAGCAGCCGAGAACGCGGGTGCCAATCTCGGCCTCCGGGGCGTTCGCCTCCTCGCCTCTGGGGCCGCAAGACCAGCGGTGTGCCTACGCATGCCGGCGAGAGGTGGCAGAACCTGACGAGGACACGTGCCGTGGAAAATGGAGAGCTTGGCGCCCCGGAGGGCCTCGTCGGACGTCTGTGGATGGCCGTCGCTCTCTTTGCCGAAGCCCGCCCCCTGCCCGTCTTCTCTCCGTCCCAGGGTCCCCTTTCCAGTGGGACGCAAGAAGGCCCACAGGGCCCAAACGCTGGAGACGGGCAGCGCACACAGCGCGCCCTGGGTCCCGGGGGGTGCGGCGGGAAAGCCTTGCGGCACAGAACCCTGAAGCCCAGAGGTCTCGAGACAGGGAGAGCCGGGACGTCGGCAGGCACCGATGGGCCTTCGGACGCGACTCTTCCTCCCCGTCGTCACACCGTGCTGCTCCTCCCTCCGTCCTGGGCGCGAGCGCGCTCTTGGGAAAACGGAGGCGCCTTCGTCGGTGACCTAGCGGGCGGGAGATCCCGGGCAACGTCCCCAGCGGCACTTGAGCAGAACGGGGACGCTGCGGTCGGTCGTCGGGGAGGGGCTTCTACATGTCTGGTAGATGGAGCTGCTTTCTCGTGCCAAGTTCTCTGGGCCCTGACTTTTCTGCCTGCTCCTTCTATCACCTCAGTAAGGTCGGGGGTGCCCGGCAGAAAGAGGAAAAGAGCCAGAGTGAAGAAGCGGAGAGAAAGGAACACGCAAACCCGGACGCGCACACACACAGGCACACAGACACACAGGCGCGCGCGCGCGCGCACACACACACACACACACACACGCCTACACACCCACTCGCACAACACGCACACGCACACGCACACGCACACGCAAGCGCAGACAGAGCGCGCCAGCGAGCTCCGGTGCCTGTCTGTGGTTCCTGGGCGATGGCGGGGCAGCGATGCCGGGAGCCCGGGACTCCTGAGAGCCTGTCTGCGCGGCCTAGGGCCCCAGGGGTGATCGCCAGCCCCGGGGCCCCTGCCTCCTGGCCCGGGCCCAGCTCCAGCACCACCGCCCTCCTGGGGGGGAAGCGAGCTCTTGGGCAGAGCCTCTCTGGGTCAGGGTGGGTGTCTGTCTAGGTCCGTGTCTTGGATCCTCTCCGTGTCGCCGTTTCTCTGTTTCTCCGTGTCTCTGTCTCTGTCTCTGTCTCTGGGTCTCTGGGCTGGCGCCAGCAGGAGCTGTCCAGGGTCCCCGCGAGGGGCGGGTTGGGGGCGGGGTGCCGGTCTCCTGGGCGGCGCTGGCGGGGGGAAGGGTGGCCGCCCCGCCTCCCCGCGCCCTCAGGGGCAGCGCGGCGGGCTTCCGCTGACGCCCTCTGGTCGCGCCGGTGGCTCCGCCTGGGTTTGGGCAAGTCGGGGCCCGGCCGGCGCCGCAGAGGTCAGGGCTCCCGCTGGGAGGCCCCTCGGGCCGGAGGGGACTCAGAGGAGCACGGGCCCGGCGGCCCGACGCCCCGACGCCTCGGGCCAAGTGCCCCGCGCCCCCCACCTCCCAGCAGCCGCATCTCCTGCGACCCATCGCCGGATCCGAGCGGCCAGGGCGGCCTGGAGTGTTCCCGGGCCGCGAGGGGAGAGCGCCCAGCCAGGCGCCCCGCCCCCATCCCCGCCCCCACCACCCCTCGTTTCCCACCGCCGCCCGCCCCGCCCCGCCTCCTCGCACCCCGGGCTGCTCCAGGCCTCCGCGCCCTGGGAGGGCAGCAGGGCGGGGCAGCGCAGGGTTTGGCTGGCCCGCTGGCCGCGCCCGAGGCGGCCGCGGCGGGAGGCAGCAGCGGGAGGAAGGCGGCAGGCCGAGCGCGGGCGCAGGGGGCGCCGGCGGCGGCGGGTGCGCGTCACAGAGGCCTGGGCGCGCGCGCGAGCCGCGGGCCGGGCGACGCGGCGCGGCTTCTTAGGGGCGCCGGCGGCAGGCGCCAGCGTCTACGGCCATACCACCCTGAACGCGCCCGATCTCGTCTGATCTCGGAAGCTAAGCAGGGTCGGGCCTGGTTAGTACTTGGATGGGAGACCGCCTGGGAATACCGGGTGCTGTAGGCTTTTGCCTCCCTCGCCTTTTGCCGCCTCCGGCCTCCGTCCTCCGCGGACGCCCCCCACCCCTCCAGCCAGCCCTCCCCCACCCCCCCCGCCACCCTCCGCACCGCGGGCCCGCCGGCGCCGCCCATGGGCAGGGCCCAACCCCTCCCCGCCACAGCCCAACCCTTCCAGCTCGCGGCCCCACCCGAACCCAGGGCCAATCGGGGCCAGCCCGGCGGGACCGGGACCGGGACCGGGACCGGGACCCCGACGCCGCACACGCCGCCCGCCGGCTCCCTCTGGCCTCGGCCTCTTCCCACCCGCTCGGCTCCCGCTCCGGTGACACCCCAGCCCTTCCCTCGGCGCCCCGCCCCCGCCGCCCCAGCCGCCGGGTAGAGTCGTCCTGTCAGGTGGAACGGATTCCACGGCGGTGCCGGGAGGCCCAAACGGGTCCCAAAGCGACCAGCCCCGCCCACCGAGGAAAGACACCTGGTCAGGCTTTTCCAGACACCGCCCGCTTCTCCAAGGACAGGGCGGACTGGGTTAGAGAGGCGCGTCTCGGGCACCTCACCCAAGACGGGATGGCTTCTGCCTTTGCTGGCGTCTGTGCCGCTGCAGGTCATCTTCTAAAACCTGGTACCCGCTCGCTTGTCCTTGAGAGGCTCATTCACAATCAACACTCCTTTCCCGACCTAAGTTTGTCCCTGTCAGTTTGTCTCGCTTTTCCTTCCAGAAGCCCCCTTCCCGGGGTGGGGGGGAGGGGGGGAGGTGGTGGGGGGGTAGGGGGGTGGGTGGGTCTGAGTTTCAAGCTCCACCTGACTGGGATCCCATTCTGCTTTCGCCTTCGGGCGGTCCTGCCTCGCTTGGAAACGCTGCTACGTTGCTCCTGGTGGATGAGCTTGCGTTCGTTTTGAGTTTGAGAACGCTGGATGCAAAGATGAGGAGTCTTGATGGCTGAGGCTTTTGGTGTCCCCTCACTCGGGGGCCTCCCTCTCTTCCCGCCTCCCCCCGCCTCCCCACCCACCCCCTCACACCCGACCCCTACCACCCCAGGGCCCCGGCCGGGCCCCGCCCCTCCAGGCCGCATCTGTCAGAGGGAGTTGAAAAGCCTCCTGACAGGACACGTCCTCCCTCAGCAGCCAGCCCTTCCTGGCTCCCTGGCTTCAGCTTTCCGTTCGCGTGGCTCGGGCAGCCTTTCGCATCTTCTTTGCACCTGCCTGTGTTTGCAACAGAGGACCGTGGCCAAGGGATCCAGGAAACCGGGAGGAGAGCTGGCTTCCGGGGAGGCGAATGGGAAGGACAGGGAGGCAGAGAGGGAGCCTTGCCTCAGAGAACGGACTTTGAACCCCCGAAGGGAAAAGTCCTCCAGATAAACCACGTCTTCCCCACCGAATCCAAGAGCCATACTCGCTCGCTGTGGAAAAATGGGGACATCCCGGTCAAAGCAGGACGAGAGAGGACCCAAAGCTCCCTCCTCTCCCCGTTCAGCCATCGTCGTCCTGGGAGGGAGTCTCTCCGCGGTTCGCTTCTCCTGCCGGCCCCGTTTCCCCTCCTGCCAACCCAGCGCCTCTATCGCCTGCTCCTCGCTTCCTCGGGCTGCGGGCTGCGGGCTGCGGGCTGCGGGCTGCGGGCTGCGGGATGGGGGGGGAGGGGCGGTGCGCGTCGCTCCCTGCCAGCTCGTGCCCGGGGTGGTTCTGACGGGTCCCCGGATCTGATCTCCGAGGAGCACCTTCTGCGGGGAGAAGCGGGACTGCGTCCCTGTCAGTTTCCCGGAGCGCGGGACCGGAGCCTTGCCCCGAAACGCAGGCTCGGGAGACCGAAGTCCTGAGCTGAAACCCAAGGGCCGCCGTCTCCCGCGAGTGACGTGCCCTCCCTGAGCTGCGCTTTCCTCATCTGGTGCGAGGGGGTCCTGGAGTTCGTGCCTCCTTGCGGGGGCGAGTGCTGGTGAGAACGCAAGCGGGAAACACGGAGCGGACCGCTCAGCACGGAGCGCGGCCTCGGTGGGGGCCCGGGCCTCGGCCGCCGTCCTTCCCCACGAGCCTACTTCTTGCCGCCGAGGCTCATCCAGCACCCAGGGATCGATCGCCTGGCTGCTTCCGGCCAGACACTCTCCTAGGTGCTGGCCACCCAGCAGCCGAGAACGCGGGTGCCAATCTCGGCCTCCGGGGCGTTCGCCTCCTCGCCTCTGGGGCCGCAAGACCAGCGGTGTGCCTACGCATGCCGGCGAGAGGTGGCAGAACCTGACGAGGACACGTGCCGTGGAAAATGGAGAGCTTGGCGCCCCGGAGGGCCTCGTCGGACGTCTGTGGATGGCTGTCGCTCTCTTTGCCGAAGCCCGCCCCCTGCCCGTCTTCTCTCCGTCCCAGGGTCCCCTTTCCAGTGGGACGCAAGAAGGCCCACAGGGCCCAAACGCTGGAGACGGGCAGCGCACACAGCGCGCCCTGGGTCCCGGGGGGTGCGGCGGGAAAGCCTTGCGGCACAGAACCCTGAAGCCCAGAGGTCTCGAGACAGGGAGAGCCGGGACGTCGGCAGGCACCGACGGGCCTTCGGACGCGACTCTTCCTCCCCGTCGTCACACCGTGCTGCTCCTCCCTCCGTCCTGGGCGCGAGCGCGCTCTTGGGAAAACGGAGGCGCCTTCGTCGGTGACCTAGCGGGCGGGAGATCCCGGGCAACGTCCCCAGCGGCACTTGAGCAGAACGGGGACGCTGCGGTCGGTCGTCGGGGAGGGGCTTCTACATGTCTGGTAGATGGAGCTGCTTTCTCGTGCCAAGTTCTCTGGGCCCTGACTTTTCTGCCTGCTCCTTCTATCACCTCAGTAAGGTCGGGGGTGCCCGGCAGAAAGAGGAAAAGAGCCAGAGTGAAGAAGCGGAGAGAAAGGAACACGCAAACCCGGACGCGCACACACACAGGCACACAGACACACAGGCGCGCGCGCGCACACACACACACACACACACACGCCTACACACCCACTCGCACAACACGCACACGCACACGCAAGCGCAGACAGAGCGCGCCAGCGAGCTCCGGTGCCTGTCTGTGGTTCCTGGGCGATGGCGGGGCAGCGATGCCGGGAGCCCGGGACTCCTGAGAGCCTGTCTGCGCGGCCTAGGGCCCCAGGGGTGATCGCCAGCCCCGGGGCCCCTGCCTCCTGGCCCGGGCCCAGCTCCAGCACCACCGCCCTCCTGGGGGGGAAGCGAGCTCTTGGGCAGAGCCTCTCTGGGTCAGGGTGGGTGTCTGTCTAGGTCCGTGTCTTGGATCCTCTCCGTGTCGCCGTTTCTCTGTTTCTCCGTGTCTCTGTCTCTGTCTCTGTCTCTGGGTCTCTGGGCTGGCGCCAGCAGGAGCTGTCCAGGGTCCCCGCGAGGGGCGGGTTGGGGGCGGGGTGCCGGTCTCCTGGGCGGCGCTGGCGGGGGGAAGGGTGGCCGCCCCGCCTCCCCGCGCCCTCAGGGGCAGCGCGGCGGGCTTCCGCTGACGCCCTCTGGTCGCGCCGGTGGCTCCGCCTGGGTTTGGGCAAGTCGGGGCCCGGCCGGCGCCGCAGAGGTCAGGGCTCCCGCTGGGAGGCCCCTCGGGCCGGAGGGGACTCAGAGGAGCACGGGCCCGGCGGCCCGACGCCCCGACGCCTCGGGCCAAGTGCCCCGCGCCCCCCACCTCCCAGCAGCCGCATCTCCTGCGACCCATCGCCGGATCCGAGCGGCCAGGGCGGCCTGGAGTGTTCCCGGGCCGCGAGGGGAGAGCGCCCAGCCAGGCGCCCCGCCCCCATCCCCGCCCCCACCACCCCTCGTTTCCCACCGCCGCCCGCCCCGCCCCGCCTCCTCGCACCCCGGGCTGCTCCAGGCCTCCGCGCCCTGGGAGGGCAGCAGGGCGGGGCAGCGCAGGGTTTGGCTGGCCCGCTGGCCGCGCCCGAGGCGGCCGCGGCGGGAGGCAGCAGCGGGAGGAAGGCGGCAGGCCGAGCGCGGGCGCAGGGGGCGCCGGCGGCGGCGGGTGCGCGTCACAGAGGCCTGGGCGCGCGCGCGAGCCGCGGGCCGGGCGACGCGGCGCGGCTTCTTAGGGGCGCCGGCGGCAGGCGCCAGCGTCTACGGCCATACCACCCTGAACGCGCCCGATCTCGTCTGATCTCGGAAGCTAAGCAGGGTCGGGCCTGGTTAGTACTTGGATGGGAGACCGCCTGGGAATACCGGGTGCTGTAGGCTTTTGCCTCCCTCGCCTTTTGCCGCCTCCGGCCTCCGTCCTCCGCGGACGCCCCCCACCCCTCCAGCCAGCCCTCCCCCACCCCCCCCGCCACCCTCCGCACCGCGGGCCCGCCGGCGCCGCCCATGGGCAGGGCCCAACCCCTCCCCGCCACAGCCCAACCCTTCCAGCTCGCGGCCCCACCCGAACCCAGGGCCAATCGGGGCCAGCCCGGCGGGACCGGGACCGGGACCGGGACCGGGACCCCGACGCCGCACACGCCGCCCGCCGGCTCCCTCTGGCCTCGGCCTCTTCCCACCCGCTCGGCTCCCGCTCCGGTGACACCCCAGCCCTTCCCTCGGCGCCCCGCCCCCGCCGCCCCAGCCGCCGGGTAGAGTCGTCCTGTCAGGTGGAACGGATTCCACGGCGGTGCCGGGAGGCCCAAACGGGTCCCAAAGCGACCAGCCCCGCCCACCGAGGAAAGACACCTGGTCAGGCTTTTCCAGACACCGCCCGCTTCTCCAAGGACAGGGCGGACTGGGTTAGAGAGGCGCGTCTCGGGCACCTCACCCAAGACGGGATGGCTTCTGCCTTTGCTGGCGTCTGTGCCGCTGCAGGTCATCTTCTAAAACCTGGTACCCGCTCGCTTGTCCTTGAGAGGCTCATTCACAATCAACACTCCTTTCCCGACCTAAGTTTGTCCCTGTCAGTTTGTCTCGCTTTTCCTTCCAGAAGCCCCCTTCCCGGGGTGGGGGGGAGGGGGGGAGGTGGTGGGGGGGTAGGGGGGTGGGTGGGTCTGAGTTTCAAGCTCCACCTGACTGGGATCCCATTCTGCTTTCGCCTTCGGGCGGTCCTGCCTCGCTTGGAAACGCTGCTACGTTGCTCCTGGTGGATGAGCTTGCGTTCGTTTTGAGTTTGAGAACGCTGGATGCAAAGATGAGGAGTCTTGATGGCTGAGGCTTTTGGTGTCCCCTCACTCGGGGGCCTCCCTCTCTTCCCGCCTCCCCCCGCCTCCCCACCCACCCCCTCACACCCGACCCCTACCACCCCAGGGCCCCGGCCGGGCCCCGCCCCTCCAGGCCGCATCTGTCAGAGGGAGTTGAAAAGCCTCCTGACAGGACACGTCCTCCCTCAGCAGCCAGCCCTTCCTGGCTCCCTGGCTTCAGCTTTCCGTTCGCGTGGCTCGGGCAGCCTTTCGCATCTTCTTTGCACCTGCCTGTGTTTGCAACAGAGGACCGTGGCCAAGGGATCCAGGAAACCGGGAGGAGAGCTGGCTTCCGGGGAGGCGAATGGGAAGGACAGGGAGGCAGAGAGGGAGCCTTGCCTCAGAGAACGGACTTTGAACCCCCGAAGGGAAAAGTCCTCCAGATAAACCACGTCTTCCCCACCGAATCCAAGAGCCATACTCGCTCGCTGTGGAAAAATGGGGACATCCCGGTCAAAGCAGGACGAGAGAGGACCCAAAGCTCCCTCCTCTCCCCGTTCAGCCATCGTCGTCCTGGGAGGGAGTCTCTCCGCGGTTCGCTTCTCCTGCCGGCCCCGTTTCCCCTCCTGCCAACCCAGCGCCTCTATCGCCTGCTCCTCGCTTCCTCGGGCTGCGGGCTGCGGGCTGCGGGCTGCGGGCTGCGGGCTGCGGGATGGGGGGGGAGGGGCGGTGCGCGTCGCTCCCTGCCAGCTCGTGCCCGGGGTGGTTCTGACGGGTCCCCGGATCTGATCTCCGAGGAGCACCTTCTGCGGGGAGAAGCGGGACTGCGTCCCTGTCAGTTTCCCGGAGCGCGGGACCGGAGCCTTGCCCCGAAACGCAGGCTCGGGAGACCGAAGTCCTGAGCTGAAACCCAAGGGCCGCCGTCTCCCGCGAGTGACGTGCCCTCCCTGAGCTGCGCTTTCCTCATCTGGTGCGAGGGGGTCCTGGAGTTCGTGCCTCCTTGCGGGGGCGAGTGCTGGTGAGAACGCAAGCGGGAAACACGGAGCGGACCGCTCAGCACGGAGCGCGGCCTCGGTGGGGGCCCGGGCCTCGGCCGCCGTCCTTCCCCACGAGCCTACTTCTTGCCGCCGAGGCTCATCCAGCACCCAGGGATCGATCGCCTGGCTGCTTCCGGCCAGACACTCTCCTAGGTGCTGGCCACCCAGCAGCCGAGAACGCGGGTGCCAATCTCGGCCTCCGGGGCGTTCGCCTCCTCGCCTCTGGGGCCGCAAGACCAGCGGTGTGCCTACGCATGCCGGCGAGAGGTGGCAGAACCTGACGAGGACACGTGCCGTGGAAAATGGAGAGCTTGGCGCCCCGGAGGGCCTCGTCGGACGTCTGTGGATGGCCGTCGCTCTCTTTGCCGAAGCCCGCCCCCTGCCCGTCTTCTCTCCGTCCCAGGGTCCCCTTTCCAGTGGGACGCAAGAAGGCCCACAGGGCCCAAACGCTGGAGACGGGCAGCGCACACAGCGCGCCCTGGGTCCCGGGGGGTGCGGCGGGAAAGCCTTGCGGCACAGAACCCTGAAGCCCAGAGGTCTCGAGACAGGGAGAGCCGGGACGTCGGCAGGCACCGACGGGCCTTCGGACGCGACTCTTCCTCCCCGTCGTCACACCGTGCTGCTCCTCCCTCCGTCCTGGGCGCGAGCGCGCTCTTGGGAAAACGGAGGCGCCTTCGTCGGTGACCTAGCGGGCGGGAGATCCCGGGCAACGTCCCCAGCGGCACTTGAGCAGAACGGGGACGCTGCGGTCGGTCGTCGGGGAGGGGCTTCTACATGTCTGGTAGATGGAGCTGCTTTCTCGTGCCAAGTTCTCTGGGCCCTGACTTTTCTGCCTGCTCCTTCTATCACCTCAGTAAGGTCGGGGGTGCCCGGCAGAAAGAGGAAAAGAGCCAGAGTGAAGAAGCGGAGAGAAAGGAACACGCAAACCCGGACGCGCACACACACAGGCACACAGACACACAGGCGCGCGCGCGCGCGCACACACACACACACACACACACGCCTACACACCCACTCGCACAACACGCACACGCACACGCACACGCACACGCAAGCGCAGACAGAGCGCGCCAGCGAGCTCCGGTGCCTGTCTGTGGTTCCTGGGCGATGGCGGGGCAGCGATGCCGGGAGCCCGGGACTCCTGAGAGCCTGTCTGCGCGGCCTAGGGCCCCAGGGGTGATCGCCAGCCCCGGGGCCCCTGCCTCCTGGCCCGGGCCCAGCTCCAGCACCACCGCCCTCCTGGGGGGGAAGCGAGCTCTTGGGCAGAGCCTCTCTGGGTCAGGGTGGGTGTCTGTCTAGGTCCGTGTCTTGGATCCTCTCCGTGTCGCCGTTTCTCTGTTTCTCCGTGTCTCTGTCTCTGTCTCTGTCTCTGGGTCTCTGGGCTGGCGCCAGCAGGAGCTGTCCAGGGTCCCCGCGAGGGGCGGGTTGGGGGCGGGGTGCCGGTCTCCTGGGCGGCGCTGGCGGGGGGAAGGGTGGCCGCCCCGCCTCCCCGCGCCCTCAGGGGCAGCGCGGCGGGCTTCCGCTGACGCCCTCTGGTCGCGCCGGTGGCTCCGCCTGGGTTTGGGCAAGTCGGGGCCCGGCCGGCGCCGCAGAGGTCAGGGCTCCCGCTGGGAGGCCCCTCGGGCCGGAGGGGACTCAGAGGAGCACGGGCCCGGCGGCCCGACGCCCCGACGCCTCGGGCCAAGTGCCCCGCGCCCCCCACCTCCCAGCAGCCGCATCTCCTGCGACCCATCGCCGGATCCGAGCGGCCAGGGCGGCCTGGAGTGTTCCCGGGCCGCGAGGGGAGAGCGCCCAGCCAGGCGCCCCGCCCCCATCCCCGCCCCCACCACCCCTCGTTTCCCACCGCCGCCCGCCCCGCCCCGCCTCCTCGCACCCCGGGCTGCTCCAGGCCTCCGCGCCCTGGGAGGGCAGCAGGGCGGGGCAGCGCAGGGTTTGGCTGGCCCGCTGGCCGCGCCCGAGGCGGCCGCGGCGGGAGGCAGCAGCGGGAGGAAGGCGGCAGGCCGAGCGCGGGCGCAGGGGGCGCCGGCGGCGGCGGGTGCGCGTCACAGAGGCCTGGGCGCGCGCGCGAGCCGCGGGCCGGGCGACGCGGCGCGGCTTCTTAGGGGCGCCGGCGGCAGGCGCCAGCGTCTACGGCCATACCACCCTGAACGCGCCCGATCTCGTCTGATCTCGGAAGCTAAGCAGGGTCGGGCCTGGTTAGTACTTGGATGGGAGACCGCCTGGGAATACCGGGTGCTGTAGGCTTTTGCCTCCCTCGCCTTTTGCCGCCTCCGGCCTCCGTCCTCCGCGGACGCCCCCCACCCCTCCAGCCAGCCCTCCCCCACCCCCCCCGCCACCCTCCGCACCGCGGGCCCGCCGGCGCCGCCCATGGGCAGGGCCCAACCCCTCCCCGCCACAGCCCAACCCTTCCAGCTCGCGGCCCCACCCGAACCCAGGGCCAATCGGGGCCAGCCCGGCGGGACCGGGACCGGGACCGGGACCGGGACCCCGACGCCGCACACGCCGCCCGCCGGCTCCCTCTGGCCTCGGCCTCTTCCCACCCGCTCGGCTCCCGCTCCGGTGACACCCCAGCCCTTCCCTCGGCGCCCCGCCCCCGCCGCCCCAGCCGCCGGGTAGAGTCGTCCTGTCAGGTGGAACGGATTCCACGGCGGTGCCGGGAGGCCCAAACGGGTCCCAAAGCGACCAGCCCCGCCCACCGAGGAAAGACACCTGGTCAGGCTTTTCCAGACACCGCCCGCTTCTCCAAGGACAGGGCGGACTGGGTTAGAGAGGCGCGTCTCGGGCACCTCACCCAAGACGGGATGGCTTCTGCCTTTGCTGGCGTCTGTGCCGCTGCAGGTCATCTTCTAAAACCTGGTACCCGCTCGCTTGTCCTTGAGAGGCTCATTCACAATCAACACTCCTTTCCCGACCTAAGTTTGTCCCTGTCAGTTTGTCTCGCTTTTCCTTCCAGAAGCCCCCTTCCCGGGGTGGGGGGGAGGGGGGGAGGTGGTGGGGGGGTAGGGGGGTGGGTGGGTCTGAGTTTCAAGCTCCACCTGACTGGGATCCCATTCTGCTTTCGCCTTCGGGCGGTCCTGCCTCGCTTGGAAACGCTGCTACGTTGCTCCTGGTGGATGAGCTTGCGTTCGTTTTGAGTTTGAGAACGCTGGATGCAAAGATGAGGAGTCTTGATGGCTGAGGCTTTTGGTGTCCCCTCACTCGGGGGCCTCCCTCTCTTCCCGCCTCCCCCCGCCTCCCCACCCACCCCCTCACACCCGACCCCTACCACCCCAGGGCCCCGGCCGGGCCCCGCCCCTCCAGGCCGCATCTGTCAGAGGGAGTTGAAAAGCCTCCTGACAGGACACGTCCTCCCTCAGCAGCCAGCCCTTCCTGGCTCCCTGGCTTCAGCTTTCCGTTCGCGTGGCTCGGGCAGCCTTTCGCATCTTCTTTGCACCTGCCTGTGTTTGCAACAGAGGACCGTGGCCAAGGGATCCAGGAAACCGGGAGGAGAGCTGGCTTCCGGGGAGGCGAATGGGAAGGACAGGGAGGCAGAGAGGGAGCCTTGCCTCAGAGAACGGACTTTGAACCCCCGAAGGGAAAAGTCCTCCAGATAAACCACGTCTTCCCCACCGAATCCAAGAGCCATACTCGCTCGCTGTGGAAAAATGGGGACATCCCGGTCAAAGCAGGACGAGAGAGGACCCAAAGCTCCCTCCTCTCCCCGTTCAGCCATCGTCGTCCTGGGAGGGAGTCTCTCCGCGGTTCGCTTCTCCTGCCGGCCCCGTTTCCCCTCCTGCCAACCCAGCGCCTCTATCGCCTGCTCCTCGCTTCCTCGGGCTGCGGGCTGCGGGCTGCGGGCTGCGGGCTGCGGGCTGCGGGATGGGGGGGGAGGGGCGGTGCGCGTCGCTCCCTGCCAGCTCGTGCCCGGGGTGGTTCTGACGGGTCCCCGGATCTGATCTCCGAGGAGCACCTTCTGCGGGGAGAAGCGGGACTGCGTCCCTGTCAGTTTCCCGGAGCGCGGGACCGGAGCCTTGCCCCGAAACGCAGGCTCGGGAGACCGAAGTCCTGAGCTGAAACCCAAGGGCCGCCGTCTCCCGCGAGTGACGTGCCCTCCCTGAGCTGCGCTTTCCTCATCTGGTGCGAGGGGGTCCTGGAGTTCGTGCCTCCTTGCGGGGGCGAGTGCTGGTGAGAACGCAAGCGGGAAACACGGAGCGGACCGCTCAGCACGGAGCGCGGCCTCGGTGGGGGCCCGGGCCTCGGCCGCCGTCCTTCCCCACGAGCCTACTTCTTGCCGCCGAGGCTCATCCAGCACCCAGGGATCGATCGCCTGGCTGCTTCCGGCCAGACACTCTCCTAGGTGCTGGCCACCCAGCAGCCGAGAACGCGGGTGCCAATCTCGGCCTCCGGGGCGTTCGCCTCCTCGCCTCTGGGGCCGCAAGACCAGCGGTGTGCCTACGCATGCCGGCGAGAGGTGGCAGAACCTGACGAGGACACGTGCCGTGGAAAATGGAGAGCTTGGCGCCCCGGAGGGCCTCGTCGGACGTCTGTGGATGGCCGTCGCTCTCTTTGCCGAAGCCCGCCCCCTGCCCGTCTTCTCTCCGTCCCAGGGTCCCCTTTCCAGTGGGACGCAAGAAGGCCCACAGGGCCCAAACGCTGGAGACGGGCAGCGCACACAGCGCGCCCTGGGTCCCGGGGGGTGCGGCGGGAAAGCCTTGCGGCACAGAACCCTGAAGCCCAGAGGTCTCGAGACAGGGAGAGCCGGGACGTCGGCAGGCACCGACGGGCCTTCGGACGCGACTCTTCCTCCCCGTCGTCACACCGTGCTGCTCCTCCCTCCGTCCTGGGCGCGAGCGCGCTCTTGGGAAAACGGAGGCGCCTTCGTCGGTGACCTAGCGGGCGGGAGATCCCGGGCAACGTCCCCAGCGGCACTTGAGCAGAACGGGGACGCTGCGGTCGGTCGTCGGGGAGGGGCTTCTACATGTCTGGTAGATGGAGCTGCTTTCTCGTGCCAAGTTCTCTGGGCCCTGACTTTTCTGCCTGCTCCTTCTATCACCTCAGTAAGGTCGGGGGTGCCCGGCAGAAAGAGGAAAAGAGCCAGAGTGAAGAAGCGGAGAGAAAGGAACACGCAAACCCGGACGCGCACACACACAGGCACACAGACACACAGGCGCGCGCGCGCGCGCACACACACACACACACACACACGCCTACACACCCACTCGCACAACACGCACACGCACACGCACACGCACACGCAAGCGCAGACAGAGCGCGCCAGCGAGCTCCGGTGCCTGTCTGTGGTTCCTGGGCGATGGCGGGGCAGCGATGCCGGGAGCCCGGGACTCCTGAGAGCCTGTCTGCGCGGCCTAGGGCCCCAGGGGTGATCGCCAGCCCCGGGGCCCCTGCCTCCTGGCCCGGGCCCAGCTCCAGCACCACCGCCCTCCTGGGGGGGAAGCGAGCTCTTGGGCAGAGCCTCTCTGGGTCAGGGTGGGTGTCTGTCTAGGTCCGTGTCTTGGATCCTCTCCGTGTCGCCGTTTCTCTGTTTCTCCGTGTCTCTGTCTCTGTCTCTGTCTCTGGGTCTCTGGGCTGGCGCCAGCAGGAGCTGTCCAGGGTCCCCGCGAGGGGCGGGTTGGGGGCGGGGTGCCGGTCTCCTGGGCGGCGCTGGCGGGGGGAAGGGTGGCCGCCCCGCCTCCCCGCGCCCTCAGGGGCAGCGCGGCGGGCTTCCGCTGACGCCCTCTGGTCGCGCCGGTGGCTCCGCCTGGGTTTGGGCAAGTCGGGGCCCGGCCGGCGCCGCAGAGGTCAGGGCTCCCGCTGGGAGGCCCCTCGGGCCGGAGGGGACTCAGAGGAGCACGGGCCCGGCGGCCCGACGCCCCGACGCCTCGGGCCAAGTGCCCCGCGCCCCCCACCTCCCAGCAGCCGCATCTCCTGCGACCCATCGCCGGATCCGAGCGGCCAGGGCGGCCTGGAGTGTTCCCGGGCCGCGAGGGGAGAGCGCCCAGCCAGGCGCCCCGCCCCCATCCCCGCCCCCACCACCCCTCGTTTCCCACCGCCGCCCGCCCCGCCCCGCCTCCTCGCACCCCGGGCTGCTCCAGGCCTCCGCGCCCTGGGAGGGCAGCAGGGCGGGGCAGCGCAGGGTTTGGCTGGCCCGCTGGCCGCGCCCGAGGCGGCCGCGGCGGGAGGCAGCAGCGGGAGGAAGGCGGCAGGCCGAGCGCGGGCGCAGGGGGCGCCGGCGGCGGCGGGTGCGCGTCACAGAGGCCTGGGCGCGCGCGCGAGCCGCGGGCCGGGCGACGCGGCGCGGCTTCTTAGGGGCGCCGGCGGCAGGCGCCAGCGTCTACGGCCATACCACCCTGAACGCGCCCGATCTCGTCTGATCTCGGAAGCTAAGCAGGGTCGGGCCTGGTTAGTACTTGGATGGGAGACCGCCTGGGAATACCGGGTGCTGTAGGCTTTTGCCTCCCTCGCCTTTTGCCGCCTCCGGCCTCCGTCCTCCGCGGACGCCCCCCACCCCTCCAGCCAGCCCTCCCCCACCCCCCCCGCCACCCTCCGCACCGCGGGCCCGCCGGCGCCGCCCATGGGCAGGGCCCAACCCCTCCCCGCCACAGCCCAACCCTTCCAGCTCGCGGCCCCACCCGAACCCAGGGCCAATCGGGGCCAGCCCGGCGGGACCGGGACCGGGACCGGGACCGGGACCCCGACGCCGCACACGCCGCCCGCCGGCTCCCTCTGGCCTCGGCCTCTTCCCACCCGCTCGGCTCCCGCTCCGGTGACACCCCAGCCCTTCCCTCGGCGCCCCGCCCCCGCCGCCCCAGCCGCCGGGTAGAGTCGTCCTGTCAGGTGGAACGGATTCCACGGCGGTGCCGGGAGGCCCAAACGGGTCCCAAAGCGACCAGCCCCGCCCACCGAGGAAAGACACCTGGTCAGGCTTTTCCAGACACCGCCCACTTCTCCAAGGACAGGGCGGACTGGGTTAGAGAGGCGCGTCTCGGGCACCTCACCCAAGACGGGATGGCTTCTGCCTTTGCTGGCGTCTGTGCCGCTGCAGGTCATCTTCTAAAACCTGGTACCCGCTCGCTTGTCCTTGAGAGGCTCATTCACAATCAACACTCCTTTCCCGACCTAAGTTTGTCCCTGTCAGTTTGTCTCGCTTTTCCTTCCAGAAGCCCCCTTCCCGGGGTGGGGGGGAGGGGGGGAGGTGGTGGGGGGGTAGGGGGGTGGGTGGGTCTGAGTTTCAAGCTCCACCTGACTGGGATCCCATTCTGCTTTCGCCTTCGGGCGGTCCTGCCTCGCTTGGAAACGCTGCTACGTTGCTCCTGGTGGATGAGCTTGCGTTCGTTTTGAGTTTGAGAACGCTGGATGCAAAGATGAGGAGTCTTGATGGCTGAGGCTTTTGGTGTCCCCTCACTCGGGGGCCTCCCTCTCTTCCCGCCTCCCCCCGCCTCCCCACCCACCCCCTCACACCCGACCCCTACCACCCCAGGGCCCCGGCCGGGCCCCGCCCCTCCAGGCCGCATCTGTCAGAGGGAGTTGAAAAGCCTCCTGACAGGACACGTCCTCCCTCAGCAGCCAGCCCTTCCTGGCTCCCTGGCTTCAGCTTTCCGTTCGCGTGGCTCGGGCAGCCTTTCGCATCTTCTTTGCACCTGCCTGTGTTTGCAACAGAGGACCGTGGCCAAGGGATCCAGGAAACCGGGAGGAGAGCTGGCTTCCGGGGAGGCGAATGGGAAGGACAGGGAGGCAGAGAGGGAGCCTTGCCTCAGAGAACGGACTTTGAACCCCCGAAGGGAAAAGTCCTCCAGATAAACCACGTCTTCCCCACCGAATCCAAGAGCCATACTCGCTCGCTGTGGAAAAATGGGGACATCCCGGTCAAAGCAGGACGAGAGAGGACCCAAAGCTCCCTCCTCTCCCCGTTCAGCCATCGTCGTCCTGGGAGGGAGTCTCTCCGCGGTTCGCTTCTCCTGCCGGCCCCGTTTCCCCTCCTGCCAACCCAGCGCCTCTATCGCCTGCTCCTCGCTTCCTCGGGCTGCGGGCTGCGGGCTGCGGGCTGCGGGCTGCGGGCTGCGGGATGGGGGGGGAGGGGCGGTGCGCGTCGCTCCCTGCCAGCTCGTGCCCGGGGTGGTTCTGACGGGTCCCCGGATCTGATCTCCGAGGAGCACCTTCTGCGGGGAGAAGCGGGACTGCGTCCCTGTCAGTTTCCCGGAGCGCGGGACCGGAGCCTTGCCCCGAAACGCAGGCTCGGGAGACCGAAGTCCTGAGCTGAAACCCAAGGGCCGCCGTCTCCCGCGAGTGACGTGCCCTCCCTGAGCTGCGCTTTCCTCATCTGGTGCGAGGGGGTCCTGGAGTTCGTGCCTCCTTGCGGGGGCGAGTGCTGGTGAGAACGCAAGCGGGAAACACGGAGCGGACCGCTCAGCACGGAGCGCGGCCTCGGTGGGGGCCCGGGCCTCGGCCGCCGTCCTTCCCCACGAGCCTACTTCTTGCCGCCGAGGCTCATCCAGCACCCAGGGATCGATCGCCTGGCTGCTTCCGGCCAGACACTCTCCTAGGTGCTGGCCACCCAGCAGCCGAGAACGCGGGTGCCAATCTCGGCCTCCGGGGCGTTCGCCTCCTCGCCTCTGGGGCCGCAAGACCAGCGGTGTGCCTACGCATGCCGGCGAGAGGTGGCAGAACCTGACGAGGACACGTGCCGTGGAAAATGGAGAGCTTGGCGCCCCGGAGGGCCTCGTCGGACGTCTGTGGATGGCCGTCGCTCTCTTTGCCGAAGCCCGCCCCCTGCCCGTCTTCTCTCCGTCCCAGGGTCCCCTTTCCAGTGGGACGCAAGAAGGCCCACAGGGCCCAAACGCTGGAGACGGGCAGCGCACACAGCGCGCCCTGGGTCCCGGGGGGTGCGGCGGGAAAGCCTTGCGGCACAGAACCCTGAAGCCCAGAGGTCTCGAGACAGGGAGAGCCGGGACGTCGGCAGGCACCGACGGGCCTTCGGACGCGACTCTTCCTCCCCGTCGTCACACCGTGCTGCTCCTCCCTCCGTCCTGGGCGCGAGCGCGCTCTTGGGAAAACGGAGGCGCCTTCGTCGGTGACCTAGCGGGCGGGAGATCCCGGGCAACGTCCCCAGCGGCACTTGAGCAGAACGGGGACGCTGCGGTCGGTCGTCGGGGAGGGGCTTCTACATGTCTGGTAGATGGAGCTGCTTTCTCGTGCCAAGTTCTCTGGGCCCTGACTTTTCTGCCTGCTCCTTCTATCACCTCAGTAAGGTCGGGGGTGCCCGGCAGAAAGAGGAAAAGAGCCAGAGTGAAGAAGCGGAGAGAAAGGAACACGCAAACCCGGACGCGCACACACACAGGCACACAGACACACAGGCGCGCGCGCGCGCGCACACACACACACACACACACACGCCTACACACCCACTCGCACAACACGCACACGCACACGCACACGCACACGCAAGCGCAGACAGAGCGCGCCAGCGAGCTCCGGTGCCTGTCTGTGGTTCCTGGGCGATGGCGGGGCAGCGATGCCGGGAGCCCGGGACTCCTGAGAGCCTGTCTGCGCGGCCTAGGGCCCCAGGGGTGATCGCCAGCCCCGGGGCCCCTGCCTCCTGGCCCGGGCCCAGCTCCAGCACCACCGCCCTCCTGGGGGGGAAGCGAGCTCTTGGGCAGAGCCTCTCTGGGTCAGGGTGGGTGTCTGTCTAGGTCCGTGTCTTGGATCCTCTCCGTGTCGCCGTTTCTCTGTTTCTCCGTGTCTCTGTCTCTGTCTCTGTCTCTGGGTCTCTGGGCTGGCGCCAGCAGGAGCTGTCCAGGGTCCCCGCGAGGGGCGGGTTGGGGGCGGGGTGCCGGTCTCCTGGGCGGCGCTGGCGGGGGGAAGGGTGGCCGCCCCGCCTCCCCGCGCCCTCAGGGGCAGCGCGGCGGGCTTCCGCTGACGCCCTCTGGTCGCGCCGGTGGCTCCGCCTGGGTTTGGGCAAGTCGGGGCCCGGCCGGCGCCGCAGAGGTCAGGGCTCCCGCTGGGAGGCCCCTCGGGCCGGAGGGGACTCAGAGGAGCACGGGCCCGGCGGCCCGACGCCCCGACGCCTCGGGCCAAGTGCCCCGCGCCCCCCACCTCCCAGCAGCCGCATCTCCTGCGACCCATCGCCGGATCCGAGCGGCCAGGGCGGCCTGGAGTGTTCCCGGGCCGCGAGGGGAGAGCGCCCAGCCAGGCGCCCCGCCCCCATCCCCGCCCCCACCACCCCTCGTTTCCCACCGCCGCCCGCCCCGCCCCGCCTCCTCGCACCCCGGGCTGCTCCAGGCCTCCGCGCCCTGGGAGGGCAGCAGGGCGGGGCAGCGCAGGGTTTGGCTGGCCCGCTGGCCGCGCCCGAGGCGGCCGCGGCGGGAGGCAGCAGCGGGAGGAAGGCGGCAGGCCGAGCGCGGGCGCAGGGGGCGCCGGCGGCGGCGGGTGCGCGTCACAGAGGCCTGGGCGCGCGCGCGAGCCGCGGGCCGGGCGACGCGGCGCGGCTTCTTAGGGGCGCCGGCGGCAGGCGCCAGCGTCTACGGCCATACCACCCTGAACGCGCCCGATCTCGTCTGATCTCGGAAGCTAAGCAGGGTCGGGCCTGGTTAGTACTTGGATGGGAGACCGCCTGGGAATACCGGGTGCTGTAGGCTTTTGCCTCCCTCGCCTTTTGCCGCCTCCGGCCTCCGTCCTCCGCGGACGCCCCCCACCCCTCCAGCCAGCCCTCCCCCACCCCCCCCCGCCACCCTCCGCACCGCGGGCCCGCCGGCGCCGCCCATGGGCAGGGCCCAACCCCTCCCCGCCACAGCCCAACCCTTCCAGCTCGCGGCCCCACCCGAACCCAGGGCCAATCGGGGCCAGCCCGGCGGGACCGGGACCGGGACCGGGACCGGGACCCCGACGCCGCACACGCCGCCCGCCGGCTCCCTCTGGCCTCGGCCTCTTCCCACCCGCTCGGCTCCCGCTCCGGTGACACCCCAGCCCTTCCCTCGGCGCCCCGCCCCCGCCGCCCCAGCCGCCGGGTAGAGTCGTCCTGTCAGGTGGAACGGATTCCACGGCGGTGCCGGGAGGCCCAAACGGGTCCCAAAGCGACCAGCCCCGCCCACCGAGGAAAGACACCTGGTCAGGCTTTTCCAGACACCGCCCGCTTCTCCAAGGACAGGGCGGACTGGGTTAGAGAGGCGCGTCTCGGGCACCTCACCCAAGACGGGATGGCTTCTGCCTTTGCTGGCGTCTGTGCCGCTGCAGGTCATCTTCTAAAACCTGGTACCCGCTCGCTTGTCCTTGAGAGGCTCATTCACAATCAACACTCCTTTCCCGACCTAAGTTTGTCCCTGTCAGTTTGTCTCGCTTTTCCTTCCAGAAGCCCCCTTCCCGGGGTGGGGGGGAGGGGGGGAGGTGGTGGGGGGGTAGGGGGGTGGGTGGGTCTGAGTTTCAAGCTCCACCTGACTGGGATCCCATTCTGCTTTCGCCTTCGGGCGGTCCTGCCTCGCTTGGAAACGCTGCTACGTTGCTCCTGGTGGATGAGCTTGCGTTCGTTTTGAGTTTGAGAACGCTGGATGCAAAGATGAGGAGTCTTGATGGCTGAGGCTTTTGGTGTCCCCTCACTCGGGGGCCTCCCTCTCTTCCCGCCTCCCCCCGCCTCCCCACCCACCCCCTCACACCCGACCCCTACCACCCCAGGGCCCCGGCCGGGCCCCGCCCCTCCAGGCCGCATCTGTCAGAGGGAGTTGAAAAGCCTCCTGACAGGACACGTCCTCCCTCAGCAGCCAGCCCTTCCTGGCTCCCTGGCTTCAGCTTTCCGTTCGCGTGGCTCGGGCAGCCTTTCGCATCTTCTTTGCACCTGCCTGTGTTTGCAACAGAGGACCGTGGCCAAGGGATCCAGGAAACCGGGAGGAGAGCTGGCTTCCGGGGAGGCGAATGGGAAGGACAGGGAGGCAGAGAGGGAGCCTTGCCTCAGAGAACGGACTTTGAACCCCCGAAGGGAAAAGTCCTCCAGATAAACCACGTCTTCCCCACCGAATCCAAGAGCCATACTCGCTCGCTGTGGAAAAATGGGGACATCCCGGTCAAAGCAGGACGAGAGAGGACCCAGAGCTCCCTCCTCTCCCCGTTCAGCCATCGTCGTCCTGGGAGGGAGTCTCTCCGCGGTTCGCTTCTCCTGCCGGCCCCGTTTCCCCTCCTGCCAACCCAGCGCCTCTATCGCCTGCTCCTCGCTTCCTCGGGCTGCGGGCTGCGGGCTGCGGGCTGCGGGCTGCGGGCTGCGGGATGGGGGGGGAGGGGCGGTGCGCGTCGCTCCCTGCCAGCTCGTGCCCGGGGTGGTTCTGACGGGTCCCCGGATCTGATCTCCGAGGAGCACCTTCTGCGGGGAGAAGCGGGACTGCGTCCCTGTCAGTTTCCCGGAGCGCGGGACCGGAGCCTTGCCCCGAAACGCAGGCTCGGGAGACCGAAGTCCTGAGCTGAAACCCAAGGGCCGCCGTCTCCCGCGAGTGACGTGCCCTCCCTGAGCTGCGCTTTCCTCATCTGGTGCGAGGGGGTCCTGGAGTTCGTGCCTCCTTGCGGGGGCGAGTGCTGGTGAGAACGCAAGCGGGAAACACGGAGCGGACCGCTCAGCACGGAGCGCGGCCTCGGTGGGGGCCCGGGCCTCGGCCGCCGTCCTTCCCCACGAGCCTACTTCTTGCCGCCGAGGCTCATCCAGCACCCAGGGATCGATCGCCTGGCTGCTTCCGGCCAGACACTCTCCTAGGTGCTGGCCACCCAGCAGCCGAGAACGCGGGTGCCAATCTCGGCCTCCGGGGCGTTCGCCTCCTCGCCTCTGGGGCCGCAAGACCAGCGGTGTGCCTACGCATGCCGGCGAGAGGTGGCAGAACCTGACGAGGACACGTGCCGTGGAAAATGGAGAGCTTGGCGCCCCGGAGGGCCTCGTCGGACGTCTGTGGATGGCCGTCGCTCTCTTTGCCGAAGCCCGCCCCCTGCCCGTCTTCTCTCCGTCCCAGGGTCCCCTTTCCAGTGGGACGCAAGAAGGCCCACAGGGCCCAAACGCTGGAGACGGGCAGCGCACACAGCGCGCCCTGGGTCCCGGGGGGTGCGGCGGGAAAGCCTTGCGGCACAGAACCCTGAAGCCCAGAGGTCTCGAGACAGGGAGAGCCGGGACGTCGGCAGGCACCGACGGGCCTTCGGACGCGACTCTTCCTCCCCGTCGTCACACCGTGCTGCTCCTCCCTCCGTCCTGGGCGCGAGCGCGCTCTTGGGAAAACGGAGGCGCCTTCGTCGGTGACCTAGCGGGCGGGAGATCCCGGGCAACGTCCCCAGCGGCACTTGAGCAGAACGGGGACGCTGCGGTCGGTCGTCGGGGAGGGGCTTCTACATGTCTGGTAGATGGAGCTGCTTTCTCGTGCCAAGTTCTCTGGGCCCTGACTTTTCTGCCTGCTCCTTCTATCACCTCAGTAAGGTCGGGGGTGCCCGGCAGAAAGAGGAAAAGAGCCAGAGTGAAGAAGCGGAGAGAAAGGAACACGCAAACCCGGACGCGCACACACACAGGCACACAGACACACAGGCGCGCGCGCGCGCGCACACACACACACACACACACACGCCTACACACCCACTCGCACAACACGCACACGCACACGCACACGCACACGCAAGCGCAGACAGAGCGCGCCAGCGAGCTCCGGTGCCTGTCTGTGGTTCCTGGGCGATGGCGGGGCAGCGATGCCGGGAGCCCGGGACTCCTGAGAGCCTGTCTGCGCGGCCTAGGGCCCCAGGGGTGATCGCCAGCCCCGGGGCCCCTGCCTCCTGGCCCGGGCCCAGCTCCAGCACCACCGCCCTCCTGGGGGGGAAGCGAGCTCTTGGGCAGAGCCTCTCTGGGTCAGGGTGGGTGTCTGTCTAGGTCCGTGTCTTGGATCCTCTCCGTGTCGCCGTTTCTCTGTTTCTCCGTGTCTCTGTCTCTGTCTCTGTCTCTGGGTCTCTGGGCTGGCGCCAGCAGGAGCTGTCCAGGGTCCCCGCGAGGGGCGGGTTGGGGGCGGGGTGCCGGTCTCCTGGGCGGCGCTGGCGGGGGGAAGGGTGGCCGCCCCGCCTCCCCGCGCCCTCAGGGGCAGCGCGGCGGGCTTCCGCTGACGCCCTCTGGTCGCGCCGGTGGCTCCGCCTGGGTTTGGGCAAGTCGGGGCCCGGCCGGCGCCGCAGAGGTCAGGGCTCCCGCTGGGAGGCCCCTCGGGCCGGAGGGGACTCAGAGGAGCACGGGCCCGGCGGCCCGACGCCCCGACGCCTCGGGCCAAGTGCCCCGCGCCCCCCACCTCCCAGCAGCCGCATCTCCTGCGACCCATCGCCGGATCCGAGCGGCCAGGGCGGCCTGGAGTGTTCCCGGGCCGCGAGGGGAGAGCGCCCAGCCAGGCGCCCCGCCCCCATCCCCGCCCCCACCACCCCTCGTTTCCCACCGCCGCCCGCCCCGCCCCGCCTCCTCGCACCCCGGGCTGCTCCAGGCCTCCGCGCCCTGGGAGGGCAGCAGGGCGGGGCAGCGCAGGGTTTGGCTGGCCCGCTGGCCGCGCCCGAGGCGGCCGCGGCGGGAGGCAGCAGCGGGAGGAAGGCGGCAGGCCGAGCGCGGGCGCAGGGGGCGCCGGCGGCGGCGGGTGCGCGTCACAGAGGCCTGGGCGCGCGCGCGAGCCGCGGGCCGGGCGACGCGGCGCGGCTTCTTAGGGGCGCCGGCGGCAGGCGCCAGCGTCTACGGCCATACCACCCTGAACGCGCCCGATCTCGTCTGATCTCGGAAGCTAAGCAGGGTCGGGCCTGGTTAGTACTTGGATGGGAGACCGCCTGGGAATACCGGGTGCTGTAGGCTTTTGCCTCCCTCGCCTTTTGCCGCCTCCGGCCTCCGTCCTCCGCGGACGCCCCCCACCCCTCCAGCCAGCCCTCCCCCACCCCCCCCCGCCACCCTCCGCACCGCGGGCCCGCCGGCGCCGCCCATGGGCAGGGCCCAACCCCTCCCCGCCACAGCCCAACCCTTCCAGCTCGCGGCCCCACCCGAACCCAGGGCCAATCGGGGCCAGCCCGGCGGGACCGGGACCGGGACCGGGACCGGGACCCCGACGCCGCACACGCCGCCCGCCGGCTCCCTCTGGCCTCGGCCTCTTCCCACCCGCTCGGCTCCCGCTCCGGTGACACCCCAGCCCTTCCCTCGGCGCCCCGCCCCCGCCGCCCCAGCCGCCGGGTAGAGTCGTCCTGTCAGGTGGAACGGATTCCACGGCGGTGCCGGGAGGCCCAAACGGGTCCCAAAGCGACCAGCCCCGCCCACCGAGGAAAGACACCTGGTCAGGCTTTTCCAGACACCGCCCGCTTCTCCAAGGACAGGGCGGACTGGGTTAGAGAGGCGCGTCTCGGGCACCTCACCCAAGACGGGATGGCTTCTGCCTTTGCTGGCGTCTGTGCCGCTGCAGGTCATCTTCTAAAACCTGGTACCCGCTCGCTTGTCCTTGAGAGGCTCATTCACAATCAACACTCCTTTCCCGACCTAAGTTTGTCCCTGTCAGTTTGTCTCGCTTTTCCTTCCAGAAGCCCCCTTCCCGGGGTGGGGGGGAGGGGGGGAGGTGGTGGGGGGGTAGGGGGGTGGGTGGGTCTGAGTTTCAAGCTCCACCTGACTGGGATCCCATTCTGCTTTCGCCTTCGGGCGGTCCTGCCTCGCTTGGAAACGCTGCTACGTTGCTCCTGGTGGATGAGCTTGCGTTCGTTTTGAGTTTGAGAACGCTGGATGCAAAGATGAGGAGTCTTGATGGCTGAGGCTTTTGGTGTCCCCTCACTCGGGGGCCTCCCTCTCTTCCCGCCTCCCCCCGCCTCCCCACCCACCCCCTCACACCCGACCCCTACCACCCCAGGGCCCCGGCCGGGCCCCGCCCCTCCAGGCCGCATCTGTCAGAGGGAGTTGAAAAGCCTCCTGACAGGACACGTCCTCCCTCAGCAGCCAGCCCTTCCTGGCTCCCTGGCTTCAGCTTTCCGTTCGCGTGGCTCGGGCAGCCTTTCGCATCTTCTTTGCACCTGCCTGTGTTTGCAACAGAGGACCGTGGCCAAGGGATCCAGGAAACCGGGAGGAGAGCTGGCTTCCGGGGAGGCGAATGGGAAGGACAGGGAGGCAGAGAGGGAGCCTTGCCTCAGAGAACGGACTTTGAACCCCCGAAGGGAAAAGTCCTCCAGATAAACCACGTCTTCCCCACCGAATCCAAGAGCCATACTCGCTCGCTGTGGAAAAATGGGGACATCCCGGTCAAAGCAGGACGAGAGAGGACCCAGAGCTCCCTCCTCTCCCCGTTCAGCCATCGTCGTCCTGGGAGGGAGTCTCTCCGCGGTTCGCTTCTCCTGCCGGCCCCGTTTCCCCTCCTGCCAACCCAGCGCCTCTATCGCCTGCTCCTCGCTTCCTCGGGCTGCGGGCTGCGGGCTGCGGGCTGCGGGCTGCGGGCTGCGGGATGGGGGGGGAGGGGCGGTGCGCGTCGCTCCCTGCCAGCTCGTGCCCGGGGTGGTTCTGACGGGTCCCCGGATCTGATCTCCGAGGAGCACCTTCTGCGGGGAGAAGCGGGACTGCGTCCCTGTCAGTTTCCCGGAGCGCGGGACCGGAGCCTTGCCCCGAAACGCAGGCTCGGGAGACCGAAGTCCTGAGCTGAAACCCAAGGGCCGCCGTCTCCCGCGAGTGACGTGCCCTCCCTGAGCTGCGCTTTCCTCATCTGGTGCGAGGGGGTCCTGGAGTTCGTGCCTCCTTGCGGGGGCGAGTGCTGGTGAGAACGCAAGCGGGAAACACGGAGCGGACCGCTCAGCACGGAGCGCGGCCTCGGTGGGGGCCCGGGCCTCGGCCGCCGTCCTTCCCCACGAGCCTACTTCTTGCCGCCGAGGCTCATCCAGCACCCAGGGATCGATCGCCTGGCTGCTTCCGGCCAGACACTCTCCTAGGTGCTGGCCACCCAGCAGCCGAGAACGCGGGTGCCAATCTCGGCCTCCGGGGCGTTCGCCTCCTCGCCTCTGGGGCCGCAAGACCAGCGGTGTGCCTACGCATGCCGGCGAGAGGTGGCAGAACCTGACGAGGACACGTGCCGTGGAAAATGGAGAGCTTGGCGCCCCGGAGGGCCTCGTCGGACGTCTGTGGATGGCCGTCGCTCTCTTTGCCGAAGCCCGCCCCCTGCCCGTCTTCTCTCCGTCCCAGGGTCCCCTTTCCAGTGGGACGCAAGAAGGCCCACAGGGCCCAAACGCTGGAGACGGGCAGCGCACACAGCGCGCCCTGGGTCCCGGGGGGTGCGGCGGGAAAGCCTTGCGGCACAGAACCCTGAAGCCCAGAGGTCTCGAGACAGGGAGAGCCGGGACGTCGGCAGGCACCGACGGGCCTTCGGACGCGACTCTTCCTCCCCGTCGTCACACCGTGCTGCTCCTCCCTCCGTCCTGGGCGCGAGCGCGCTCTTGGGAAAACGGAGGCGCCTTCGTCGGTGACCTAGCGGGCGGGAGATCCCGGGCAACGTCCCCAGCGGCACTTGAGCAGAACGGGGACGCTGCGGTCGGTCGTCGGGGAGGGGCTTCTACATGTCTGGTAGATGGAGCTGCTTTCTCGTGCCAAGTTCTCTGGGCCCTGACTTTTCTGCCTGCTCCTTCTATCACCTCAGTAAGGTCGGGGGTGCCCGGCAGAAAGAGGAAAAGAGCCAGAGTGAAGAAGCGGAGAGAAAGGAACACGCAAACCCGGACGCGCACACACACAGGCACACAGACACACAGGCGCGCGCGCGCGCGCACACACACACACACACACACACGCCTACACACCCACTCGCACAACACGCACACGCACACGCACACGCACACGCAAGCGCAGACAGAGCGCGCCAGCGAGCTCCGGTGCCTGTCTGTGGTTCCTGGGCGATGGCGGGGCAGCGATGCCGGGAGCCCGGGACTCCTGAGAGCCTGTCTGCGCGGCCTAGGGCCCCAGGGGTGATCGCCAGCCCCGGGGCCCCTGCCTCCTGGCCCGGGCCCAGCTCCAGCACCACCGCCCTCCTGGGGGGGAAGCGAGCTCTTGGGCAGAGCCTCTCTGGGTCAGGGTGGGTGTCTGTCTAGGTCCGTGTCTTGGATCCTCTCCGTGTCGCCGTTTCTCTGTTTCTCCGTGTCTCTGTCTCTGTCTCTGTCTCTGGGTCTCTGGGCTGGCGCCAGCAGGAGCTGTCCAGGGTCCCCGCGAGGGGCGGGTTGGGGGCGGGGTGCCGGTCTCCTGGGCGGCGCTGGCGGGGGGAAGGGTGGCCGCCCCGCCTCCCCGCGCCCTCAGGGGCAGCGCGGCGGGCTTCCGCTGACGCCCTCTGGTCGCGCCGGTGGCTCCGCCTGGGTTTGGGCAAGTCGGGGCCCGGCCGGCGCCGCAGAGGTCAGGGCTCCCGCTGGGAGGCCCCTCGGGCCGGAGGGGACTCAGAGGAGCACGGGCCCGGCGGCCCGACGCCCCGACGCCTCGGGCCAAGTGCCCCGCGCCCCCCACCTCCCAGCAGCCGCATCTCCTGCGACCCATCGCCGGATCCGAGCGGCCAGGGCGGCCTGGAGTGTTCCCGGGCCGCGAGGGGAGAGCGCCCAGCCAGGCGCCCCGCCCCCATCCCCGCCCCCACCACCCCTCGTTTCCCACCGCCGCCCGCCCCGCCCCGCCTCCTCGCACCCCGGGCTGCTCCAGGCCTCCGCGCCCTGGGAGGGCAGCAGGGCGGGGCAGCGCAGGGTTTGGCTGGCCCGCTGGCCGCGCCCGAGGCGGCCGCGGCGGGAGGCAGCAGCGGGAGGAAGGCGGCAGGCCGAGCGCGGGCGCAGGGGGCGCCGGCGGCGGCGGGTGCGCGTCACAGAGGCCTGGGCGCGCGCGCGAGCCGCGGGCCGGGCGACGCGGCGCGGCTTCTTAGGGGCGCCGGCGGCAGGCGCCAGCGTCTACGGCCATACCACCCTGAACGCGCCCGATCTCGTCTGATCTCGGAAGCTAAGCAGGGTCGGGCCTGGTTAGTACTTGGATGGGAGACCGCCTGGGAATACCGGGTGCTGTAGGCTTTTGCCTCCCTCGCCTTTTGCCGCCTCCGGCCTCCGTCCTCCGCGGACGCCCCCCACCCCTCCAGCCAGCCCTCCCCCACCCCCCCCCGCCACCCTCCGCACCGCGGGCCCGCCGGCGCCGCCCATGGGCAGGGCCCAACCCCTCCCCGCCACAGCCCAACCCTTCCAGCTCGCGGCCCCACCCGAACCCAGGGCCAATCGGGGCCAGCCCGGCGGGACCGGGACCGGGACCGGGACCGGGACCCCGACGCCGCACACGCCGCCCGCCGGCTCCCTCTGGCCTCGGCCTCTTCCCACCCGCTCGGCTCCCGCTCCGGTGACACCCCAGCCCTTCCCTCGGCGCCCCGCCCCCGCCGCCCCAGCCGCCGGGTAGAGTCGTCCTGTCAGGTGGAACGGATTCCACGGCGGTGCCGGGAGGCCCAAACGGGTCCCAAAGCGACCAGCCCCGCCCACCGAGGAAAGACACCTGGTCAGGCTTTTCCAGACACCGCCCGCTTCTCCAAGGACAGGGCGGACTGGGTTAGAGAGGCGCGTCTCGGGCACCTCACCCAAGACGGGATGGCTTCTGCCTTTGCTGGCGTCTGTGCCGCTGCAGGTCATCTTCTAAAACCTGGTACCCGCTCGCTTGTCCTTGAGAGGCTCATTCACAATCAACACTCCTTTCCCGACCTAAGTTTGTCCCTGTCAGTTTGTCTCGCTTTTCCTTCCAGAAGCCCCCTTCCCGGGGTGGGGGGGAGGGGGGGAGGTGGTGGGGGGGTAGGGGGGTGGGTGGGTCTGAGTTTCAAGCTCCACCTGACTGGGATCCCATTCTGCTTTCGCCTTCGGGCGGTCCTGCCTCGCTTGGAAACGCTGCTACGTTGCTCCTGGTGGATGAGCTTGCGTTCGTTTTGAGTTTGAGAACGCTGGATGCAAAGATGAGGAGTCTTGATGGCTGAGGCTTTTGGTGTCCCCTCACTCGGGGGCCTCCCTCTCTTCCCGCCTCCCCCCGCCTCCCCACCCACCCCCTCACACCCGACCCCTACCACCCCAGGGCCCCGGCCGGGCCCCGCCCCTCCAGGCCGCATCTGTCAGAGGGAGTTGAAAAGCCTCCTGACAGGACACGTCCTCCCTCAGCAGCCAGCCCTTCCTGGCTCCCTGGCTTCAGCTTTCCGTTCGCGTGGCTCGGGCAGCCTTTCGCATCTTCTTTGCACCTGCCTGTGTTTGCAACAGAGGACCGTGGCCAAGGGATCCAGGAAACCGGGAGGAGAGCTGGCTTCCGGGGAGGCGAATGGGAAGGACAGGGAGGCAGAGAGGGAGCCTTGCCTCAGAGAACGGACTTTGAACCCCCGAAGGGAAAAGTCCTCCAGATAAACCACGTCTTCCCCACCGAATCCAAGAGCCATACTCGCTCGCTGTGGAAAAATGGGGACATCCCGGTCAAAGCAGGACGAGAGAGGACCCAAAGCTCCCTCCTCTCCCCGTTCAGCCATCGTCGTCCTGGGAGGGAGTCTCTCCGCGGTTCGCTTCTCCTGCCGGCCCCGTTTCCCCTCCTGCCAACCCAGCGCCTCTATCGCCTGCTCCTCGCTTCCTCGGGCTGCGGGCTGCGGGCTGCGGGCTGCGGGCTGCGGGCTGCGGGATGGGGGGGGAGGGGCGGTGCGCGTCGCTCCCTGCCAGCTCGTGCCCGGGGTGGTTCTGACGGGTCCCCGGATCTGATCTCCGAGGAGCACCTTCTGCGGGGAGAAGCGGGACTGCGTCCCTGTCAGTTTCCCGGAGCGCGGGACCGGAGCCTTGCCCCGAAACGCAGGCTCGGGAGACCGAAGTCCTGAGCTGAAACCCAAGGGCCGCCGTCTCCCGCGAGTGACGTGCCCTCCCTGAGCTGCGCTTTCCTCATCTGGTGCGAGGGGGTCCTGGAGTTCGTGCCTCCTTGCGGGGGCGAGTGCTGGTGAGAACGCAAGCGGGAAACACGGAGCGGACCGCTCAGCACGGAGCGCGGCCTCGGTGGGGGCCCGGGCCTCGGCCGCCGTCCTTCCCCACGAGCCTACTTCTTGCCGCCGAGGCTCATCCAGCACCCAGGGATCGATCGCCTGGCTGCTTCCGGCCAGACACTCTCCTAGGTGCTGGCCACCCAGCAGCCGAGAACGCGGGTGCCAATCTCGGCCTCCGGGGCGTTCGCCTCCTCGCCTCTGGGGCCGCAAGACCAGCGGTGTGCCTACGCATGCCGGCGAGAGGTGGCAGAACCTGACGAGGACACGTGCCGTGGAAAATGGAGAGCTTGGCGCCCCGGAGGGCCTCGTCGGACGTCTGTGGATGGCCGTCGCTCTCTTTGCCGAAGCCCGCCCCCTGCCCGTCTTCTCTCCGTCCCAGGGTCCCCTTTCCAGTGGGACGCAAGAAGGCCCACAGGGCCCAAACGCTGGAGACGGGCAGCGCACACAGCGCGCCCTGGGTCCCGGGGGGTGCGGCGGGAAAGCCTTGCGGCACAGAACCCTGAAGCCCAGAGGTCTCGAGACAGGGAGAGCCGGGACGTCGGCAGGCACCGACGGGCCTTCGGACGCGACTCTTCCTCCCCGTCGTCACACCGTGCTGCTCCTCCCTCCGTCCTGGGCGCGAGCGCGCTCTTGGGAAAACGGAGGCGCCTTCGTCGGTGACCTAGCGGGCGGGAGATCCCGGGCAACGTCCCCAGCGGCACTTGAGCAGAACGGGGACGCTGCGGTCGGTCGTCGGGGAGGGGCTTCTACATGTCTGGTAGATGGAGCTGCTTTCTCGTGCCAAGTTCTCTGGGCCCTGACTTTTCTGCCTGCTCCTTCTATCACCTCAGTAAGGTCGGGGGTGCCCGGCAGAAAGAGGAAAAGAGCCAGAGTGAAGAAGCGGAGAGAAAGGAACACGCAAACCCGGACGCGCACACACACAGGCACACAGACACACAGGCGCGCGCGCGCGCGCACACACACACACACACACACACGCCTACACACCCACTCGCACAACACGCACACGCACACGCACACGCACACGCAAGCGCAGACAGAGCGCGCCAGCGAGCTCCGGTGCCTGTCTGTGGTTCCTGGGCGATGGCGGGGCAGCGATGCCGGGAGCCCGGGACTCCTGAGAGCCTGTCTGCGCGGCCTAGGGCCCCAGGGGTGATCGCCAGCCCCGGGGCCCCTGCCTCCTGGCCCGGGCCCAGCTCCAGCACCACCGCCCTCCTGGGGGGGAAGCGAGCTCTTGGGCAGAGCCTCTCTGGGTCAGGGTGGGTGTCTGTCTAGGTCCGTGTCTTGGATCCTCTCCGTGTCGCCGTTTCTCTGTTTCTCCGTGTCTCTGTCTCTGTCTCTGTCTCTGGGTCTCTGGGCTGGCGCCAGCAGGAGCTGTCCAGGGTCCCCGCGAGGGGCGGGTTGGGGGCGGGGTGCCGGTCTCCTGGGCGGCGCTGGCGGGGGGAAGGGTGGCCGCCCCGCCTCCCCGCGCCCTCAGGGGCAGCGCGGCGGGCTTCCGCTGACGCCCTCTGGTCGCGCCGGTGGCTCCGCCTGGGTTTGGGCAAGTCGGGGCCCGGCCGGCGCCGCAGAGGTCAGGGCTCCCGCTGGGAGGCCCCTCGGGCCGGAGGGGACTCAGAGGAGCACGGGCCCGGCGGCCCGACGCCCCGACGCCTCGGGCCAAGTGCCCCGCGCCCCCCACCTCCCAGCAGCCGCATCTCCTGCGACCCATCGCCGGATCCGAGCGGCCAGGGCGGCCTGGAGTGTTCCCGGGCCGCGAGGGGAGAGCGCCCAGCCAGGCGCCCCGCCCCCATCCCCGCCCCCACCACCCCTCGTTTCCCACCGCCGCCCGCCCCGCCCCGCCTCCTCGCACCCCGGGCTGCTCCAGGCCTCCGCGCCCTGGGAGGGCAGCAGGGCGGGGCAGCGCAGGGTTTGGCTGGCCCGCTGGCCGCGCCCGAGGCGGCCGCGGCGGGAGGCAGCAGCGGGAGGAAGGCGGCAGGCCGAGCGCGGGCGCAGGGGGCGCCGGCGGCGGCGGGTGCGCGTCACAGAGGCCTGGGCGCGCGCGCGAGCCGCGGGCCGGGCGACGCGGCGCGGCTTCTTAGGGGCGCCGGCGGCAGGCGCCAGCGTCTACGGCCATACCACCCTGAACGCGCCCGATCTCGTCTGATCTCGGAAGCTAAGCAGGGTCGGGCCTGGTTAGTACTTGGATGGGAGACCGCCTGGGAATACCGGGTGCTGTAGGCTTTTGCCTCCCTCGCCTTTTGCCGCCTCCGGCCTCCGTCCTCCGCGGACGCCCCCCACCCCTCCAGCCAGCCCTCCCCCACCCCCCCCGCCACCCTCCGCACCGCGGGCCCGCCGGCGCCGCCCATGGGCAGGGCCCAACCCCTCCCCGCCACAGCCCAACCCTTCCAGCTCGCGGCCCCACCCGAACCCAGGGCCAATCGGGGCCAGCCCGGCGGGACCGGGACCGGGACCGGGACCGGGACCCCGACGCCGCACACGCCGCCCGCCGGCTCCCTCTGGCCTCGGCCTCTTCCCACCCGCTCGGCTCCCGCTCCGGTGACACCCCAGCCCTTCCCTCGGCGCCCCGCCCCCGCCGCCCCAGCCGCCGGGTAGAGTCGTCCTGTCAGGTGGAACGGATTCCACGGCGGTGCCGGGAGGCCCAAACGGGTCCCAAAGCGACCAGCCCCGCCCACCGAGGAAAGACACCTGGTCAGGCTTTTCCAGACACCGCCCGCTTCTCCAAGGACAGGGCGGACTGGGTTAGAGAGGCGCGTCTCGGGCACCTCACCCAAGACGGGATGGCTTCTGCCTTTGCTGGCGTCTGTGCCGCTGCAGGTCATCTTCTAAAACCTGGTACCCGCTCGCTTGTCCTTGAGAGGCTCATTCACAATCAACACTCCTTTCCCGACCTAAGTTTGTCCCTGTCAGTTTGTCTCGCTTTTCCTTCCAGAAGCCCCCTTCCCGGGGTGGCGGGGAGGGGGGGAGGTGGTGGGGGGGTAGGGGGGTGGGTGGGTCTGAGTTTCAAGCTCCACCTGACTAGGATCCCATTCTGCTTTCGCCTTCGGGCGGTCCTGCCTCGCTTGGAAACGCTGCTACGTTGCTCCTGGTGGATGAGCTTGCGTTCGTTTTGAGTTTGAGAACGCTGGATGCAAAGATGAGGAGTCTTGATGGCTGAGGCTTTTGGTGTCCCCTCACTCGGGGGCCTCCCTCTCTTCCCGCCTCCCCCCGCCTCCCCACCCACCCCCTCACACCCGACCCCTACCACCCCAGGGCCCCGGCCGGGCCCCGCCCCTCCAGGCCGCATCTGTCAGAGGGAGTTGAAAAGCCTCCTGACAGGACACGTCCTCCCTCAGCAGCCAGCCCTTCCTGGCTCCCTGGCTTCAGCTTTCCGTTCGCGTGGCTCGGGCAGCCTTTCGCATCTTCTTTGCACCTGCCTGTGTTTGCAACAGAGGACCGTGGCCAAGGGATCCAGGAAACCGGGAGGAGAGCTGGCTTCCGGGGAGGCGAATGGGAAGGACAGGGAGGCAGAGAGGGAGCCTTGCCTCAGAGAACGGACTTTGAACCCCCGAAGGGAAAAGTCCTCCAGATAAACCACGTCTTCCCCACCGAATCCAAGAGCCATACTCGCTCGCTGTGGAAAAATGGGGACATCCCGGTCAAAGCAGGACGAGAGAGGACCCAAAGCTCCCTCCTCTCCCCGTTCAGCCATCGTCGTCCTGGGAGGGAGTCTCTCCGCGGTTCGCTTCTCCTGCCGGCCCCGTTTCCCCTCCTGCCAACCCAGCGCCTCTATCGCCTGCTCCTCGCTTCCTCGGGCTGCGGGCTGCGGGCTGCGGGCTGCGGGCTGCGGGCTGCGGGATGGGGGGGGAGGGGCGGTGCGCGTCGCTCCCTGCCAGCTCGTGCCCGGGGTGGTTCTGACGGGTCCCCGGATCTGATCTCCGAGGAGCACCTTCTGCGGGGAGAAGCGGGACTGCGTCCCTGTCAGTTTCCCGGAGCGCGGGACCGGAGCCTTGCCCCGAAACGCAGGCTCGGGAGACCGAAGTCCTGAGCTGAAACCCAAGGGCCGCCGTCTCCCGCGAGTGACGTGCCCTCCCTGAGCTGCGCTTTCCTCATCTGGTGCGAGGGGGTCCTGGAGTTCGTGCCTCCTTGCGGGGGCGAGTGCTGGTGAGAACGCAAGCGGGAAACACGGAGCGGACCGCTCAGCACGGAGCGCGGCCTCGGTGGGGGCCCGGGCCTCGGCCGCCGTCCTTCCCCACGAGCCTACTTCTTGCCGCCGAGGCTCATCCAGCACCCAGGGATCGATCGCCTGGCTGCTTCCGGCCAGACACTCTCCTAGGTGCTGGCCACCCAGCAGCCGAGAACGCGGGTGCCAATCTCGGCCTCCGGGGCGTTCGCCTCCTCGCCTCTGGGGCCGCAAGACCAGCGGTGTGCCTACGCATGCCGGCGAGAGGTGGCAGAACCTGACGAGGACACGTGCCGTGGAAAATGGAGAGCTTGGCGCCCCGGAGGGCCTCGTCGGACGTCTGTGGATGGCCGTCGCTCTCTTTGCCGAAGCCCGCCCCCTGCCCGTCTTCTCTCCGTCCCAGGGTCCCCTTTCCAGTGGGACGCAAGAAGGCCCACAGGGCCCAAACGCTGGAGACGGGCAGCGCACACAGCGCGCCCTGGGTCCCGGGGGCTGCGGCGGGAAAGCCTTGCGGCACAGAACCCTGAAGCCCAGAGGTCTCGAGACAGGGAGAGCCGGGACGTCGGCAGGCACCGACGGGCCTTCGGACGCGACTCTTCCTCCCCGTCGTCACACCGTGCTGCTCCTCCCTCCGTCCTGGGCGCGAGCGCGCTCTTGGGAAAACGGAGGCGCCTTCGTCGGTGACCTAGCGGGCGGGAGATCCCGGGCAACGTCCCCAGCGGCACTTGAGCAGAACGGGGACGCTGCGGTCGGTCGTCGGGGAGGGGCTTCTACATGTCTGGTAGATGGAGCTGCTTTCTCGTGCCAAGTTCTCTGGGCCCTGACTTTTCTGCCTGCTCCTTCTATCACCTCAGTAAGGTCGGGGGTGCCCGGCAGAAAGAGGAAAAGAGCCAGAGTGAAGAAGCGGAGAGAAAGGAACACGCAAACCCGGACGCGCACACACACAGGCACACAGACACACAGGCGCGCGCGCGCGCACACACACACACACACACACACACGCCTACACACCCACTCGCACAACACGCACACGCACACGCACACGCACACGCAAGCGCAGACAGAGCGCGCCAGCGAGCTCCGGTGCCTGTCTGTGGTTCCTGGGCGATGGCGGGGCAGCGATGCCGGGAGCCCGGGACTCCTGAGAGCCTGTCTGCGCGGCCTAGGGCCCCAGGGGTGATCGCCAGCCCCGGGGCCCCTGCCTCCTGGCCCGGGCCCAGCTCCAGCACCACCGCCCTCCTGGGGGGGAAGCGAGCTCTTGGGCAGAGCCTCTCTGGGTCAGGGTGGGTGTCTGTCTAGGTCCGTGTCTTGGATCCTCTCCGTGTCGCCGTTTCTCTGTTTCTCCGTGTCTCTGTCTCTGTCTCTGTCTCTGGGTCTCTGGGCTGGCGCCAGCAGGAGCTGTCCAGGGTCCCCGCGAGGGGCGGGTTGGGGGCGGGGTGCCGGTCTCCTGGGCGGCGCTGGCGGGGGGAAGGGTGGCCGCCCCGCCTCCCCGCGCCCTCAGGGGCAGCGCGGCGGGCTTCCGCTGACGCCCTCTGGTCGCGCCGGTGGCTCCGCCTGGGTTTGGGCAAGTCGGGGCCCGGCCGGCGCCGCAGAGGTCAGGGCTCCCGCTGGGAGGCCCCTCGGGCCGGAGGGGACTCAGAGGAGCACGGGCCCGGCGGCCCGACGCCCCGACGCCTCGGGCCAAGTGCCCCGCGCCCCCCACCTCCCAGCAGCCGCATCTCCTGCGACCCATCGCCGGATCCGAGCGGCCAGGGCGGCCTGGAGTGTTCCCGGGCCGCGAGGGGAGAGCGCCCAGCCAGGCGCCCCGCCCCCATCCCCGCCCCCACCACCCCTCGTTTCCCACCGCCGCCCGCCCCGCCCCGCCTCCTCGCACCCCGGGCTGCTCCAGGCCTCCGCGCCCTGGGAGGGCAGCAGGGCGGGGCAGCGCAGGGTTTGGCTGGCCCGCTGGCCGCGCCCGAGGCGGCCGCGGCGGGAGGCAGCAGCGGGAGGAAGGCGGCAGGCCGAGCGCGGGCGCAGGGGGCGCCGGCGGCGGCGGGTGCGCGTCACAGAGGCCTGGGCGCGCGCGCGAGCCGCGGGCCGGGCGACGCGGCGCGGCTTCTTAGGGGCGCCGGCGGCAGGCGCCAGCGTCTACGGCCATACCACCCTGAACGCGCCCGATCTCGTCTGATCTCGGAAGCTAAGCAGGGTCGGGCCTGGTTAGTACTTGGATGGGAGACCGCCTGGGAATACCGGGTGCTGTAGGCTTTTGCCTCCCTCGCCTTTTGCCGCCTCCGGCCTCCGTCCTCCGCGGACGCCCCCCACCCCTCCAGCCAGCCCTCCCCCACCCCCCCCGCCACCCTCCGCACCGCGGGCCCGCCGGCGCCGCCCATGGGCAGGGCCCAACCCCTCCCCGCCACAGCCCAACCCTTCCAGCTCGCGGCCCCACCCGAACCCAGGGCCAATCGGGGCCAGCCCGGCGGGACCGGGACCGGGACCGGGACCGGGACCCCGACGCCGCACACGCCGCCCGCCGGCTCCCTCTGGCCTCGGCCTCTTCCCACCCGCTCGGCTCCCGCTCCGGTGACACCCCAGCCCTTCCCTCGGCGCCCCGCCCCCGCCGCCCCAGCCGCCGGGTAGAGTCGTCCTGTCAGGTGGAACGGATTCCACGGCGGTGCCGGGAGGCCCAAACGGGTCCCAAAGCGACCAGCCCCGCCCACCGAGGAAAGACACCTGGTCAGGCTTTTCCAGACACCGCCCGCTTCTCCAAGGACAGGGCGGACTGGGTTAGAGAGGCGCGTCTCGGGCACCTCACCCAAGACGGGATGGCTTCTGCCTTTGCTGGCGTCTGTGCCGCTGCAGGTCATCTTCTAAAACCTGGTACCCGCTCGCTTGTCCTTGAGAGGCTCATTCACAATCAACACTCCTTTCCCGACCTAAGTTTGTCCCTGTCAGTTTGTCTCGCTTTTCCTTCCAGAAGCCCCCTTCCCGGGGTGGCGGGGAGGGGGGGAGGTGGTGGGGGGGTAGGGGGGTGGGTGGGTCTGAGTTTCAAGCTCCACCTGACTAGGATCCCATTCTGCTTTCGCCTTCGGGCGGTCCTGCCTCGCTTGGAAACGCTGCTACGTTGCTCCTGGTGGATGAGCTTGCGTTCGTTTTGAGTTTGAGAACGCTGGATGCAAAGATGAGGAGTCTTGATGGCTGAGGCTTTTGGTGTCCCCTCACTCGGGGGCCTCCCTCTCTTCCCGCCTCCCCCCGCCTCCCCACCCACCCCCTCACACCCGACCCCTACCACCCCAGGGCCCCGGCCGGGCCCCGCCCCTCCAGGCCGCATCTGTCAGAGGGAGTTGAAAAGCCTCCTGACAGGACACGTCCTCCCTCAGCAGCCAGCCCTTCCTGGCTCCCTGGCTTCAGCTTTCCGTTCGCGTGGCTCGGGCAGCCTTTCGCATCTTCTTTGCACCTGCCTGTGTTTGCAACAGAGGACCGTGGCCAAGGGATCCAGGAAACCGGGAGG
Organism: Equus caballus; assembly: GCF_041296265.1. Lineage (NCBI taxonomy): Eukaryota > Metazoa > Chordata > Mammalia > Perissodactyla > Equidae > Equus > Equus caballus. The sequence goes on from NW_027221961.1 coordinate 66,857, forward strand.
AGAGCTGGCTTCCGGGGAGGCGAATGGGAAGGACAGGGAGGCAGAGAGGGAGCCTTGCCTCAGAGAACGGACTTTGAACCCCCGAAGGGAAAAGTCCTCCAGATAAACCACGTCTTCCCCACCGAATCCAAGAGCCATACTCGCTCGCTGTGGAAAAATGGGGACATCCCGGTCAAAGCAGGACGAGAGAGGACCCAAAGCTCCCTCCTCTCCCCGTTCAGCCATCGTCGTCCTGGGAGGGAGTCTCTCCGCGGTTCGCTTCTCCTGCCGGCCCCGTTTCCCCTCCTGCCAACCCAGCGCCTCTATCGCCTGCTCCTCGCTTCCTCGGGCTGCGGGCTGCGGGCTGCGGGCTGCGGGCTGCGGGCTGCGGGATGGGGGGGGAGGGGCGGTGCGCGTCGCTCCCTGCCAGCTCGTGCCCGGGGTGGTTCTGACGGGTCCCCGGATCTGATCTCCGAGGAGCACCTTCTGCGGGGAGAAGCGGGACTGCGTCCCTGTCAGTTTCCCGGAGCGCGGGACCGGAGCCTTGCCCCGAAACGCAGGCTCGGGAGACCGAAGTCCTGAGCTGAAACCCAAGGGCCGCCGTCTCCCGCGAGTGACGTGCCCTCCCTGAGCTGCGCTTTCCTCATCTGGTGCGAGGGGGTCCTGGAGTTCGTGCCTCCTTGCGGGGGCGAGTGCTGGTGAGAACGCAAGCGGGAAACACGGAGCGGACCGCTCAGCACGGAGCGCGGCCTCGGTGGGGGCCCGGGCCTCGGCCGCCGTCCTTCCCCACGAGCCTACTTCTTGCCGCCGAGGCTCATCCAGCACCCAGGGATCGATCGCCTGGCTGCTTCCGGCCAGACACTCTCCTAGGTGCTGGCCACCCAGCAGCCGAGAACGCGGGTGCCAATCTCGGCCTCCGGGGCGTTCGCCTCCTCGCCTCTGGGGCCGCAAGACCAGCGGTGTGCCTACGCATGCCGGCGAGAGGTGGCAGAACCTGACGAGGACACGTGCCGTGGAAAATGGAGAGCTTGGCGCCCCGGAGGGCCTCGTCGGACGTCTGTGGATGGCCGTCGCTCTCTTTGCCGAAGCCCGCCCCCTGCCCGTCTTCTCTCCGTCCCAGGGTCCCCTTTCCAGTGGGACGCAAGAAGGCCCACAGGGCCCAAACGCTGGAGACGGGCAGCGCACACAGCGCGCCCTGGGTCCCGGGGGGTGCGGCGGGAAAGCCTTGCGGCACAGAACCCTGAAGCCCAGAGGTCTCGAGACAGGGAGAGCCGGGACGTCGGCAGGCACCGACGGGCCTTCGGACGCGACTCTTCCTCCCCGTCGTCACACCGTGCTGCTCCTCCCTCCGTCCTGGGCGCGAGCGCGCTCTTGGGAAAACGGAGGCGCCTTCGTCGGTGACCTAGCGGGCGGGAGATCCCGGGCAACGTCCCCAGCGGCACTTGAGCAGAACGGGGACGCTGCGGTCGGTCGTCGGGGAGGGGCTTCTACATGTCTGGTAGATGGAGCTGCTTTCTCGTGCCAAGTTCTCTGGGCCCTGACTTTTCTGCCTGCTCCTTCTATCACCTCAGTAAGGTCGGGGGTGCCCGGCAGAAAGAGGAAAAGAGCCAGAGTGAAGAAGCGGAGAGAAAGGAACACGCAAACCCGGACGCGCACACACACAGGCACACAGACACACAGGCGCGCGCGCGCGCGCACACACACACACACACACACACACGCCTACACACCCACTCGCACAACACGCACACGCACACGCACACGCACACGCAAGCGCAGACAGAGCGCGCCAGCGAGCTCCGGTGCCTGTCTGTGGTTCCTGGGCGATGGCGGGGCAGCGATGCCGGGAGCCCGGGACTCCTGAGAGCCTGTCTGCGCGGCCTAGGGCCCCAGGGGTGATCGCCAGCCCCGGGGCCCCTGCCTCCTGGCCCGGGCCCAGCTCCAGCACCACCGCCCTCCTGGGGGGGAAGCGAGCTCTTGGGCAGAGCCTCTCTGGGTCAGGGTGGGTGTCTGTCTAGGTCCGTGTCTTGGATCCTCTCCGTGTCGCCGTTTCTCTGTTTCTCCGTGTCTCTGTCTCTGTCTCTGTCTCTGGGTCTCTGGGCTGGCGCCAGCAGGAGCTGTCCAGGGTCCCCGCGAGGGGCGGGTTGGGGGCGGGGTGCCGGTCTCCTGGGCGGCGCTGGCGGGGGGAAGGGTGGCCGCCCCGCCTCCCCGCGCCCTCAGGGGCAGCGCGGCGGGCTTCCGCTGACGCCCTCTGGTCGCGCCGGTGGCTCCGCCTGGGTTTGGGCAAGTCGGGGCCCGGCCGGCGCCGCAGAGGTCAGGGCTCCCGCTGGGAGGCCCCTCGGGCCGGAGGGGACTCAGAGGAGCACGGGCCCGGCGGCCCGACGCCCCGACGCCTCGGGCCAAGTGCCCCGCGCCCCCCACCTCCCAGCAGCCGCATCTCCTGCGACCCATCGCCGGATCCGAGCGGCCAGGGCGGCCTGGAGTGTTCCCGGGCCGCGAGGGGAGAGCGCCCAGCCAGGCGCCCCGCCCCCATCCCCGCCCCCACCACCCCTCGTTTCCCACCGCCGCCCGCCCCGCCCCGCCTCCTCGCACCCCGGGCTGCTCCAGGCCTCCGCGCCCTGGGAGGGCAGCAGGGCGGGGCAGCGCAGGGTTTGGCTGGCCCGCTGGCCGCGCCCGAGGCGGCCGCGGCGGGAGGCAGCAGCGGGAGGAAGGCGGCAGGCCGAGCGCGGGCGCAGGGGGCGCCGGCGGCGGCGGGTGCGCGTCACAGAGGCCTGGGCGCGCGCGCGAGCCGCGGGCCGGGCGACGCGGCGCGGCTTCTTAGGGGCGCCGGCGGCAGGCGCCAGCGTCTACGGCCATACCACCCTGAACGCGCCCGATCTCGTCTGATCTCGGAAGCTAAGCAGGGTCGGGCCTGGTTAGTACTTGGATGGGAGACCGCCTGGGAATACCGGGTGCTGTAGGCTTTTGCCTCCCTCGCCTTTTGCCGCCTCCGGCCTCCGTCCTCCGCGGACGCCCCCCACCCCTCCAGCCAGCCCTCCCCCACCCCCCCCCGCCACCCTCCGCACCGCGGGCCCGCCGGCGCCGCCCATGGGCAGGGCCCAACCCCTCCCCGCCACAGCCCAACCCTTCCAGCTCGCGGCCCCACCCGAACCCAGGGCCAATCGGGGCCAGCCCGGCGGGACCGGGACCGGGACCGGGACCGGGACCCCGACGCCGCACACGCCGCCCGCCGGCTCCCTCTGGCCTCGGCCTCTTCCCACCCGCTCGGCTCCCGCTCCGGTGACACCCCAGCCCTTCCCTCGGCGCCCCGCCCCCGCCGCCCCAGCCGCCGGGTAGAGTCGTCCTGTCAGGTGGAACGGATTCCACGGCGGTGCCGGGAGGCCCAAACGGGTCCCAAAGCGACCAGCCCCGCCCACCGAGGAAAGACACCTGGTCAGGCTTTTCCAGACACCGCCCGCTTCTCCAAGGACAGGGCGGACTGGGTTAGAGAGGCGCGTCTCGGGCACCTCACCCAAGACGGGATGGCTTCTGCCTTTGCTGGCGTCTGTGCCGCTGCAGGTCATCTTCTAAAACCTGGTACCCGCTCGCTTGTCCTTGAGAGGCTCATTCACAATCAACACTCCTTTCCCGACCTAAGTTTGTCCCTGTCAGTTTGTCTCGCTTTTCCTTCCAGAAGCCCCCTTCCCGGGGTGGGGGGGAGGGGGGGAGGTGGTGGGGGGGTAGGGGGGTGGGTGGGTCTGAGTTTCAAGCTCCACCTGACTGGGATCCCATTCTGCTTTCGCCTTCGGGCGGTCCTGCCTCGCTTGGAAACGCTGCTACGTTGCTCCTGGTGGATGAGCTTGCGTTCGTTTTGAGTTTGAGAACGCTGGATGCAAAGATGAGGAGTCTTGATGGCTGAGGCTTTTGGTGTCCCCTCACTCGGGGGCCTCCCTCTCTTCCCGCCTCCCCCCACCTCCCCACCCACCCCCTCACACCCGACCCCTACCACCCCAGGGCCCCGGCCGGGCCCCGCCCCTCCAGGCCGCATCTGTCAGAGGGAGTTGAAAAGCCTCCTGACAGGACACGTCCTCCCTCAGCAGCCAGCCCTTCCTGGCTCCCTGGCTTCAGCTTTCCGTTCGCGTGGCTCGGGCAGCCTTTCGCATCTTCTTTGCACCTGCCTGTGTTTGCAACAGAGGACCGTGGCCAAGGGATCCAGGAAACCGGGAGGAGAGCTGGCTTCCGGGGAGGCGAATGGGAAGGACAGGGAGGCAGAGAGGGAGCCTTGCCTCAGAGAACGGACTTTGAACCCCCGAAGGGAAAAGTCCTCCAGATAAACCACGTCTTCCCCACCGAATCCAAGAGCCATACTCGCTCGCTGTGGAAAAATGGGGACATCCCGGTCAAAGCAGGACGAGAGAGGACCCAAAGCTCCCTCCTCTCCCCGTTCAGCCATCGTCGTCCTGGGAGGGAGTCTCTCCGCGGTTCGCTTCTCCTGCCGGCCCCGTTTCCCCTCCTGCCAACCCAGCGCCTCTATCGCCTGCTCCTCGCTTCCTCGGGCTGCGGGCTGCGGGCTGCGGGCTGCGGGCTGCGGGCTGCGGGATGGGGGGGGAGGGGCGGTGCGCGTCGCTCCCTGCCAGCTCGTGCCCGGGGTGGTTCTGACGGGTCCCCGGATCTGATCTCCGAGGAGCACCTTCTGCGGGGAGAAGCGGGACTGCGTCCCTGTCAGTTTCCCGGAGCGCGGGACCGGAGCCTTGCCCCGAAACGCAGGCTCGGGAGACCGAAGTCCTGAGCTGAAACCCAAGGGCCGCCGTCTCCCGCGAGTGACGTGCCCTCCCTGAGCTGCGCTTTCCTCATCTGGTGCGAGGGGGTCCTGGAGTTCGTGCCTCCTTGCGGGGGCGAGTGCTGGTGAGAACGCAAGCGGGAAACACGGAGCGGACCGCTCAGCACGGAGCGCGGCCTCGGTGGGGGCCCGGGCCTCGGCCGCCGTCCTTCCCCACGAGCCTACTTCTTGCCGCCGAGGCTCATCCAGCACCCAGGGATCGATCGCCTGGCTGCTTCCGGCCAGACACTCTCCTAGGTGCTGGCCACCCAGCAGCCGAGAACGCGGGTGCCAATCTCGGCCTCCGGGGCGTTCGCCTCCTCGCCTCTGGGGCCGCAAGACCAGCGGTGTGCCTACGCATGCCGGCGAGAGGTGGCAGAACCTGACGAGGACACGTGCCGTGGAAAATGGAGAGCTTGGCGCCCCGGAGGGCCTCGTCGGACGTCTGTGGATGGCCGTCGCTCTCTTTGCCGAAGCCCGCCCCCTGCCCGTCTTCTCTCCGTCCCAGGGTCCCCTTTCCAGTGGGACGCAAGAAGGCCCACAGGGCCCAAACGCTGGAGACGGGCAGCGCACACAGCGCGCCCTGGGTCCCGGGGGGTGCGGCGGGAAAGCCTTGCGGCACAGAACCCTGAAGCCCAGAGGTCTCGAGACAGGGAGAGCCGGGACGTCGGCAGGCACCGACGGGCCTTCGGACGCGACTCTTCCTCCCCGTCGTCACACCGTGCTGCTCCTCCCTCCGTCCTGGGCGCGAGCGCGCTCTTGGGAAAACGGAGGCGCCTTCGTCGGTGACCTAGCGGGCGGGAGATCCCGGGCAACGTCCCCAGCGGCACTTGAGCAGAACGGGGACGCTGCGGTCGGTCGTCGGGGAGGGGCTTCTACATGTCTGGTAGATGGAGCTGCTTTCTCGTGCCAAGTTCTCTGGGCCCTGACTTTTCTGCCTGCTCCTTCTATCACCTCAGTAAGGTCGGGGGTGCCCGGCAGAAAGAGGAAAAGAGCCAGAGTGAAGAAGCGGAGAGAAAGGAACACGCAAACCCGGACGCGCACACACACAGGCACACAGACACACAGGCGCGCGCGCGCGCGCACACACACACACACACACACACGCCTACACACCCACTCGCACAACACGCACACGCACACGCACACGCACACGCAAGCGCAGACAGAGCGCGCCAGCGAGCTCCGGTGCCTGTCTGTGGTTCCTGGGCGATGGCGGGGCAGCGATGCCGGGAGCCCGGGACTCCTGAGAGCCTGTCTGCGCGGCCTAGGGCCCCAGGGGTGATCGCCAGCCCCGGGGCCCCTGCCTCCTGGCCCGGGCCCAGCTCCAGCACCACCGCCCTCCTGGGGGGGAAGCGAGCTCTTGGGCAGAGCCTCTCTGGGTCAGGGTGGGTGTCTGTCTAGGTCCGTGTCTTGGATCCTCTCCGTGTCGCCGTTTCTCTGTTTCTCCGTGTCTCTGTCTCTGTCTCTGTCTCTGGGTCTCTGGGCTGGCGCCAGCAGGAGCTGTCCAGGGTCCCCGCGAGGGGCGGGTTGGGGGCGGGGTGCCGGTCTCCTGGGCGGCGCTGGCGGGGGGAAGGGTGGCCGCCCCGCCTCCCCGCGCCCTCAGGGGCAGCGCGGCGGGCTTCCGCTGACGCCCTCTGGTCGCGCCGGTGGCTCCGCCTGGGTTTGGGCAAGTCGGGGCCCGGCCGGCGCCGCAGAGGTCAGGGCTCCCGCTGGGAGGCCCCTCGGGCCGGAGGGGACTCAGAGGAGCACGGGCCCGGCGGCCCGACGCCCCGACGCCTCGGGCCAAGTGCCCCGCGCCCCCCACCTCCCAGCAGCCGCATCTCCTGCGACCCATCGCCGGATCCGAGCGGCCAGGGCGGCCTGGAGTGTTCCCGGGCCGCGAGGGGAGAGCGCCCAGCCAGGCGCCCCGCCCCCATCCCCGCCCCCACCACCCCTCGTTTCCCACCGCCGCCCGCCCCGCCCCGCCTCCTCGCACCCCGGGCTGCTCCAGGCCTCCGCGCCCTGGGAGGGCAGCAGGGCGGGGCAGCGCAGGGTTTGGCTGGCCCGCTGGCCGCGCCCGAGGCGGCCGCGGCGGGAGGCAGCAGCGGGAGGAAGGCGGCAGGCCGAGCGCGGGCGCAGGGGGCGCCGGCGGCGGCGGGTGCGCGTCACAGAGGCCTGGGCGCGCGCGCGAGCCGCGGGCCGGGCGACGCGGCGCGGCTTCTTAGGGGCGCCGGCGGCAGGCGCCAGCGTCTACGGCCATACCACCCTGAACGCGCCCGATCTCGTCTGATCTCGGAAGCTAAGCAGGGTCGGGCCTGGTTAGTACTTGGATGGGAGACCGCCTGGGAATACCGGGTGCTGTAGGCTTTTGCCTCCCTCGCCTTTTGCCGCCTCCGGCCTCCGTCCTCCGCGGACGCCCCCCACCCCTCCAGCCAGCCCTCCCCCACCCCCCCCCGCCACCCTCCGCACCGCGGGCCCGCCGGCGCCGCCCATGGGCAGGGCCCAACCCCTCCCCGCCACAGCCCAACCCTTCCAGCTCGCGGCCCCACCCGAACCCAGGGCCAATCGGGGCCAGCCCGGCGGGACCGGGACCGGGACCGGGACCGGGACCCCGACGCCGCACACGCCGCCCGCCGGCTCCCTCTGGCCTCGGCCTCTTCCCACCCGCTCGGCTCCCGCTCCGGTGACACCCCAGCCCTTCCCTCGGCGCCCCGCCCCCGCCGCCCCAGCCGCCGGGTAGAGTCGTCCTGTCAGGTGGAACGGATTCCACGGCGGTGCCGGGAGGCCCAAACGGGTCCCAAAGCGACCAGCCCCGCCCACCGAGGAAAGACACCTGGTCAGGCTTTTCCAGACACCGCCCGCTTCTCCAAGGACAGGGCGGACTGGGTTAGAGAGGCGCGTCTCGGGCACCTCACCCAAGACGGGATGGCTTCTGCCTTTGCTGGCGTCTGTGCCGCTGCAGGTCATCTTCTAAAACCTGGTACCCGCTCGCTTGTCCTTGAGAGGCTCATTCACAATCAACACTCCTTTCCCGACCTAAGTTTGTCCCTGTCAGTTTGTCTCGCTTTTCCTTCCAGAAGCCCCCTTCCCGGGGTGGGGGGGAGGGGGGGAGGTGGTGGGGGGGTAGGGGGGTGGGTGGGTCTGAGTTTCAAGCTCCACCTGACTGGGATCCCATTCTGCTTTCGCCTTCGGGCGGTCCTGCCTCGCTTGGAAACGCTGCTACGTTGCTCCTGGTGGATGAGCTTGCGTTCGTTTTGAGTTTGAGAACGCTGGATGCAAAGATGAGGAGTCTTGATGGCTGAGGCTTTTGGTGTCCCCTCACTCGGGGGCCTCCCTCTCTTCCCGCCTCCCCCCGCCTCCCCACCCACCCCCTCACACCCGACCCCTACCACCCCAGGGCCCCGGCCGGGCCCCGCCCCTCCAGGCCGCATCTGTCAGAGGGAGTTGAAAAGCCTCCTGACAGGACACGTCCTCCCTCAGCAGCCAGCCCTTCCTGGCTCCCTGGCTTCAGCTTTCCGTTCGCGTGGCTCGGGCAGCCTTTCGCATCTTCTTTGCACCTGCCTGTGTTTGCAACAGAGGACCGTGGCCAAGGGATCCAGGAAACCGGGAGGAGAGCTGGCTTCCGGGGAGGCGAATGGGAAGGACAGGGAGGCAGAGAGGGAGCCTTGCCTCAGAGAACGGACTTTGAACCCCCGAAGGGAAAAGTCCTCCAGATAAACCACGTCTTCCCCACCGAATCCAAGAGCCATACTCGCTCGCTGTGGAAAAATGGGGACATCCCGGTCAAAGCAGGACGAGAGAGGACCCAAAGCTCCCTCCTCTCCCCGTTCAGCCATCGTCGTCCTGGGAGGGAGTCTCTCCGCGGTTCGCTTCTCCTGCCGGCCCCGTTTCCCCTCCTGCCAACCCAGCGCCTCTATCGCCTGCTCCTCGCTTCCTCGGGCTGCGGGCTGCGGGCTGCGGGCTGCGGGCTGCGGGCTGCGGGATGGGGGGGGAGGGGCGGTGCGCGTCGCTCCCTGCCAGCTCGTGCCCGGGGTGGTTCTGACGGGTCCCCGGATCTGATCTCCGAGGAGCACCTTCTGCGGGGAGAAGCGGGACTGCGTCCCTGTCAGTTTCCCGGAGCGCGGGACCGGAGCCTTGCCCCGAAACGCAGGCTCGGGAGACCGAAGTCCTGAGCTGAAACCCAAGGGCCGCCGTCTCCCGCGAGTGACGTGCCCTCCCTGAGCTGCGCTTTCCTCATCTGGTGCGAGGGGGTCCTGGAGTTCGTGCCTCCTTGCGGGGGCGAGTGCTGGTGAGAACGCAAGCGGGAAACACGGAGCGGACCGCTCAGCACGGAGCGCGGCCTCGGTGGGGGCCCGGGCCTCGGCCGCCGTCCTTCCCCACGAGCCTACTTCTTGCCGCCGAGGCTCATCCAGCACCCAGGGATCGATCGCCTGGCTGCTTCCGGCCAGACACTCTCCTAGGTGCTGGCCACCCAGCAGCCGAGAACGCGGGTGCCAATCTCGGCCTCCGGGGCGTTCGCCTCCTCGCCTCTGGGGCCGCAAGACCAGCGGTGTGCCTACGCATGCCGGCGAGAGGTGGCAGAACCTGACGAGGACACGTGCCGTGGAAAATGGAGAGCTTGGCGCCCCGGAGGGCCTCGTCGGACGTCTGTGGATGGCCGTCGCTCTCTTTGCCGAAGCCCGCCCCCTGCCCGTCTTCTCTCCGTCCCAGGGTCCCCTTTCCAGTGGGACGCAAGAAGGCCCACAGGGCCCAAACGCTGGAGACGGGCAGCGCACACAGCGCGCCCTGGGTCCCGGGGGGTGCGGCGGGAAAGCCTTGCGGCACAGAACCCTGAAGCCCAGAGGTCTCGAGACAGGGAGAGCCGGGACGTCGGCAGGCACCGACGGGCCTTCGGACGCGACTCTTCCTCCCCGTCGTCACACCGTGCTGCTCCTCCCTCCGTCCTGGGCGCGAGCGCGCTCTTGGGAAAACGGAGGCGCCTTCGTCGGTGACCTAGCGGGCGGGAGATCCCGGGCAACGTCCCCAGCGGCACTTGAGCAGAACGGGGACGCTGCGGTCGGTCGTCGGGGAGGGGCTTCTACATGTCTGGTAGATGGAGCTGCTTTCTCGTGCCAAGTTCTCTGGGCCCTGACTTTTCTGCCTGCTCCTTCTATCACCTCAGTAAGGTCGGGGGTGCCCGGCAGAAAGAGGAAAAGAGCCAGAGTGAAGAAGCGGAGAGAAAGGAACACGCAAACCCGGACGCGCACACACACAGGCACACAGACACACAGGCGCGCGCGCGCGCGCACACACACACACACACACACACGCCTACACACCCACTCGCACAACACGCACACGCACACGCACACGCACACGCAAGCGCAGACAGAGCGCGCCAGCGAGCTCCGGTGCCTGTCTGTGGTTCCTGGGCGATGGCGGGGCAGCGATGCCGGGAGCCCGGGACTCCTGAGAGCCTGTCTGCGCGGCCTAGGGCCCCAGGGGTGATCGCCAGCCCCGGGGCCCCTGCCTCCTGGCCCGGGCCCAGCTCCAGCACCACCGCCCTCCTGGGGGGGAAGCGAGCTCTTGGGCAGAGCCTCTCTGGGTCAGGGTGGGTGTCTGTCTAGGTCCGTGTCTTGGATCCTCTCCGTGTCGCCGTTTCTCTGTTTCTCCGTGTCTCTGTCTCTGTCTCTGTCTCTGGATCTCTGGGCTGGCGCCAGCAGGAGCTGTCCAGGGTCCCCGCGAGGGGCGGGTTGGGGGCGGGGTGCCGGTCTCCTGGGCGGCGCTGGCGGGGGGAAGGGTGGCCGCCCCGCCTCCCCGCGCCCTCAGGGGCAGCGCGGCGGGCTTCCGCTGACGCCCTCTGGTCGCGCCGGTGGCTCCGCCTGGGTTTGGGCAAGTCGGGGCCCGGCCGGCGCCGCAGAGGTCAGGGCTCCCGCTGGGAGGCCCCTCGGGCCGGAGGGGACTCAGAGGAGCACGGGCCCGGCGGCCCGACGCCCCGACGCCTCGGGCCAAGTGCCCCGCGCCCCCCACCTCCCAGCAGCCGCATCTCCTGCGACCCATCGCCGGATCCGAGCGGCCAGGGCGGCCTGGAGTGTTCCCGGGCCGCGAGGGGAGAGCGCCCAGCCAGGCGCCCCGCCCCCATCCCCGCCCCCACCACCCCTCGTTTCCCACCGCCGCCCGCCCCGCCCCGCCTCCTCGCACCCCGGGCTGCTCCAGGCCTCCGCGCCCTGGGAGGGCAGCAGGGCGGGGCAGCGCAGGGTTTGGCTGGCCCGCTGGCCGCGCCCGAGGCGGCCGCGGCGGGAGGCAGCAGCGGGAGGAAGGCGGCAGGCCGAGCGCGGGCGCAGGGGGCGCCGGCGGCGGCGGGTGCGCGTCACAGAGGCCTGGGCGCGCGCGCGAGCCGCGGGCCGGGCGACGCGGCGCGGCTTCTTAGGGGCGCCGGCGGCAGGCGCCAGCGTCTACGGCCATACCACCCTGAACGCGCCCGATCTCGTCTGATCTCGGAAGCTAAGCAGGGTCGGGCCTGGTTAGTACTTGGATGGGAGACCGCCTGGGAATACCGGGTGCTGTAGGCTTTTGCCTCCCTCGCCTTTTGCCGCCTCCGGCCTCCGTCCTCCGCGGACGCCCCCCACCCCTCCAGCCAGCCCTCCCCCACCCCCCCCCGCCACCCTCCGCACCGCGGGCCCGCCGGCGCCGCCCATGGGCAGGGCCCAACCCCTCCCCGCCACAGCCCAACCCTTCCAGCTCGCGGCCCCACCCGAACCCAGGGCCAATCGGGGCCAGCCCGGCGGGACCGGGACCGGGACCGGGACCGGGACCCCGACGCCGCACACGCCGCCCGCCGGCTCCCTCTGGCCTCGGCCTCTTCCCACCCGCTCGGCTCCCGCTCCGGTGACACCCCAGCCCTTCCCTCGGCGCCCCGCCCCCGCCGCCCCAGCCGCCGGGTAGAGTCGTCCTGTCAGGTGGAACGGATTCCACGGCGGTGCCGGGAGGCCCAAACGGGTCCCAAAGCGACCAGCCCCGCCCACCGAGGAAAGACACCTGGTCAGGCTTTTCCAGACACCGCCCGCTTCTCCAAGGACAGGGCGGACTGGGTTAGAGAGGCGCGTCTCGGGCACCTCACCCAAGACGGGATGGCTTCTGCCTTTGCTGGCGTCTGTGCCGCTGCAGGTCATCTTCTAAAACCTGGTACCCGCTCGCTTGTCCTTGAGAGGCTCATTCACAATCAACACTCCTTTCCCGACCTAAGTTTGTCCCTGTCAGTTTGTCTCGCTTTTCCTTCCAGAAGCCCCCTTCCCGGGGTGGGGGGGAGGGGGGGAGGTGGTGGGGGGGTAGGGGGGTGGGTGGGTCTGAGTTTCAAGCTCCACCTGACTGGGATCCCATTCTGCTTTCGCCTTCGGGCGGTCCTGCCTCGCTTGGAAACGCTGCTACGTTGCTCCTGGTGGATGAGCTTGCGTTCGTTTTGAGTTTGAGAACGCTGGATGCAAAGATGAGGAGTCTTGATGGCTGAGGCTTTTGGTGTCCCCTCACTCGGGGGCCTCCCTCTCTTCCCGCCTCCCCCCGCCTCCCCACCCACCCCCTCACACCCGACCCCTACCACCCCAGGGCCCCGGCCGGGCCCCGCCCCTCCAGGCCGCATCTGTCAGAGGGAGTTGAAAAGCCTCCTGACAGGACACGTCCTCCCTCAGCAGCCAGCCCTTCCTGGCTCCCTGGCTTCAGCTTTCCGTTCGCGTGGCTCGGGCAGCCTTTCGCATCTTCTTTGCACCTGCCTGTGTTTGCAACAGAGGACCGTGGCCAAGGGATCCAGGAAACCGGGAGGAGAGCTGGCTTCCGGGGAGGCGAATGGGAAGGACAGGGAGGCAGAGAGGGAGCCTTGCCTCAGAGAACGGACTTTGAACCCCCGAAGGGAAAAGTCCTCCAGATAAACCACGTCTTCCCCACCGAATCCAAGAGCCATACTCGCTCGCTGTGGAAAAATGGGGACATCCCGGTCAAAGCAGGACGAGAGAGGACCCAAAGCTCCCTCCTCTCCCCGTTCAGCCATCGTCGTCCTGGGAGGGAGTCTCTCCGCGGTTCGCTTCTCCTGCCGGCCCCGTTTCCCCTCCTGCCAACCCAGCGCCTCTATCGCCTGCTCCTCGCTTCCTCGGGCTGCGGGCTGCGGGCTGCGGGCTGCGGGCTGCGGGCTGCGGGATGGGGGGGGAGGGGCGGTGCGCGTCGCTCCCTGCCAGCTCGTGCCCGGGGTGGTTCTGACGGGTCCCCGGATCTGATCTCCGAGGAGCACCTTCTGCGGGGAGAAGCGGGACTGCGTCCCTGTCAGTTTCCCGGAGCGCGGGACCGGAGCCTTGCCCCGAAACGCAGGCTCGGGAGACCGAAGTCCTGAGCTGAAACCCAAGGGCCGCCGTCTCCCGCGAGTGACGTGCCCTCCCTGAGCTGCGCTTTCCTCATCTGGTGCGAGGGGGTCCTGGAGTTCGTGCCTCCTTGCGGGGGCGAGTGCTGGTGAGAACGCAAGCGGGAAACACGGAGCGGACCGCTCAGCACGGAGCGCGGCCTCGGTGGGGGCCCGGGCCTCGGCCGCCGTCCTTCCCCACGAGCCTACTTCTTGCCGCCGAGGCTCATCCAGCACCCAGGGATCGATCGCCTGGCTGCTTCCGGCCAGACACTCTCCTAGGTGCTGGCCACCCAGCAGCCGAGAACGCGGGTGCCAATCTCGGCCTCCGGGGCGTTCGCCTCCTCGCCTCTGGGGCCGCAAGACCAGCGGTGTGCCTACGCATGCCGGCGAGAGGTGGCAGAACCTGACGAGGACACGTGCCGTGGAAAATGGAGAGCTTGGCGCCCCGGAGGGCCTCGTCGGACGTCTGTGGATGGCCGTCGCTCTCTTTGCCGAAGCCCGCCCCCTGCCCGTCTTCTCTCCGTCCCAGGGTCCCCTTTCCAGTGGGACGCAAGAAGGCCCACAGGGCCCAAACGCTGGAGACGGGCAGCGCACACAGCGCGCCCTGGGTCCCGGGGGCTGCGGCGGGAAAGCCTTGCGGCACAGAACCCTGAAGCCCAGAGGTCTCGAGACAGGGAGAGCCGGGACGTCGGCAGGCACCGACGGGCCTTCGGACGCGACTCTTCCTCCCCGTCGTCACACCGTGCTGCTCCTCCCTCCGTCCTGGGCGCGAGCGCGCTCTTGGGAAAACGGAGGCGCCTTCGTCGGTGACCTAGCGGGCGGGAGATCCCGGGCAACGTCCCCAGCGGCACTTGAGCAGAACGGGGACGCTGCGGTCGGTCGTCGGGGAGGGGCTTCTACATGTCTGGTAGATGGAGCTGCTTTCTCGTGCCAAGTTCTCTGGGCCCTGACTTTTCTGCCTGCTCCTTCTATCACCTCAGTAAGGTCGGGGGTGCCCGGCAGAAAGAGGAAAAGAGCCAGAGTGAAGAAGCGGAGAGAAAGGAACACGCAAACCCGGACGCGCACACACACAGGCACACAGACACACAGGCGCGCGCGCGCGCACACACACACACACACACACACACGCCTACACACCCACTCGCACAACACGCACACGCACACGCACACGCACACGCAAGCGCAGACAGAGCGCGCCAGCGAGCTCCGGTGCCTGTCTGTGGTTCCTGGGCGATGGCGGGGCAGCGATGCCGGGAGCCCGGGACTCCTGAGAGCCTGTCTGCGCGGCCTAGGGCCCCAGGGGTGATCGCCAGCCCCGGGGCCCCTGCCTCCTGGCCCGGGCCCAGCTCCAGCACCACCGCCCTCCTGGGGGGGAAGCGAGCTCTTGGGCAGAGCCTCTCTGGGTCAGGGTGGGTGTCTGTCTAGGTCCGTGTCTTGGATCCTCTCCGTGTCGCCGTTTCTCTGTTTCTCCGTGTCTCTGTCTCTGTCTCTGTCTCTGGGTCTCTGGGCTGGCGCCAGCAGGAGCTGTCCAGGGTCCCCGCGAGGGGCGGGTTGGGGGCGGGGTGCCGGTCTCCTGGGCGGCGCTGGCGGGGGGAAGGGTGGCCGCCCCGCCTCCCCGCGCCCTCAGGGGCAGCGCGGCGGGCTTCCGCTGACGCCCTCTGGTCGCGCCGGTGGCTCCGCCTGGGTTTGGGCAAGTCGGGGCCCGGCCGGCGCCGCAGAGGTCAGGGCTCCCGCTGGGAGGCCCCTCGGGCCGGAGGGGACTCAGAGGAGCACGGGCCCGGCGGCCCGACGCCCCGACGCCTCGGGCCAAGTGCCCCGCGCCCCCCACCTCCCAGCAGCCGCATCTCCTGCGACCCATCGCCGGATCCGAGCGGCCAGGGCGGCCTGGAGTGTTCCCGGGCCGCGAGGGGAGAGCGCCCAGCCAGGCGCCCCGCCCCCATCCCCGCCCCCACCACCCCTCGTTTCCCACCGCCGCCCGCCCCGCCCCGCCTCCTCGCACCCCGGGCTGCTCCAGGCCTCCGCGCCCTGGGAGGGCAGCAGGGCGGGGCAGCGCAGGGTTTGGCTGGCCCGCTGGCCGCGCCCGAGGCGGCCGCGGCGGGAGGCAGCAGCGGGAGGAAGGCGGCAGGCCGAGCGCGGGCGCAGGGGGCGCCGGCGGCGGCGGGTGCGCGTCACAGAGGCCTGGGCGCGCGCGCGAGCCGCGGGCCGGGCGACGCGGCGCGGCTTCTTAGGGGCGCCGGCGGCAGGCGCCAGCGTCTACGGCCATACCACCCTGAACGCGCCCGATCTCGTCTGATCTCGGAAGCTAAGCAGGGTCGGGCCTGGTTAGTACTTGGATGGGAGACCGCCTGGGAATACCGGGTGCTGTAGGCTTTTGCCTCCCTCGCCTTTTGCCGCCTCCGGCCTCCGTCCTCCGCGGACGCCCCCCACCCCTCCAGCCAGCCCTCCCCCACCCCCCCCCGCCACCCTCCGCACCGCGGGCCCGCCGGCGCCGCCCATGGGCAGGGCCCAACCCCTCCCCGCCACAGCCCAACCCTTCCAGCTCGCGGCCCCACCCGAACCCAGGGCCAATCGGGGCCAGCCCGGCGGGACCGGGACCGGGACCGGGACCGGGACCCCGACGCCGCACACGCCGCCCGCCGGCTCCCTCTGGCCTCGGCCTCTTCCCACCCGCTCGGCTCCCGCTCCGGTGACACCCCAGCCCTTCCCTCGGCGCCCCGCCCCCGCCGCCCCAGCCGCCGGGTAGAGTCGTCCTGTCAGGTGGAACGGATTCCACGGCGGTGCCGGGAGGCCCAAACGGGTCCCAAAGCGACCAGCCCCGCCCACCGAGGAAAGACACCTGGTCAGGCTTTTCCAGACACCGCCCGCTTCTCCAAGGACAGGGCGGACTGGGTTAGAGAGGCGCGTCTCGGGCACCTCACCCAAGACGGGATGGCTTCTGCCTTTGCTGGCGTCTGTGCCGCTGCAGGTCATCTTCTAAAACCTGGTACCCGCTCGCTTGTCCTTGAGAGGCTCATTCACAATCAACACTCCTTTCCCGACCTAAGTTTGTCCCTGTCAGTTTGTCTCGCTTTTCCTTCCAGAAGCCCCCTTCCCGGGGTGGGGGGGAGGGGGGGAGGTGGTGGGGGGGTAGGGGGGTGGGTGGGTCTGAGTTTCAAGCTCCACCTGACTGGGATCCCATTCTGCTTTCGCCTTCGGGCGGTCCTGCCTCGCTTGGAAACGCTGCTACGTTGCTCCTGGTGGATGAGCTTGCGTTCGTTTTGAGTTTGAGAACGCTGGATGCAAAGATGAGGAGTCTTGATGGCTGAGGCTTTTGGTGTCCCCTCACTCGGGGGCCTCCCTCTCTTCCCGCCTCCCCCCGCCTCCCCACCCACCCCCTCACACCCGACCCCTACCACCCCAGGGCCCCGGCCGGGCCCCGCCCCTCCAGGCCGCATCTGTCAGAGGGAGTTGAAAAGCCTCCTGACAGGACACGTCCTCCCTCAGCAGCCAGCCCTTCCTGGCTCCCTGGCTTCAGCTTTCCGTTCGCGTGGCTCGGGCAGCCTTTCGCATCTTCTTTGCACCTGCCTGTGTTTGCAACAGAGGACCGTGGCCAAGGGATCCAGGAAACCGGGAGGAGAGCTGGCTTCCGGGGAGGCGAATGGGAAGGACAGGGAGGCAGAGAGGGAGCCTTGCCTCAGAGAACGGACTTTGAACCCCCGAAGGAAAAGTCCTCCAGATAAACCACGTCTTCCCCACCGAATCCAAGAGCCATACTCGCTCGCTGTGGAAAAATGGGGACATCCCGGTCAAAGCAGGACGAGAGAGGACCCAAAGCTCCCTCCTCTCCCGTTCAGCCATCGTCGTCCTGGGAGGGAGTCTCTCCGCGGTTCGCTTCTCCTGCCGGCCCCGTTTCCCCTCCTGCCAACCCAGCGCCTCTATCGCCTGCTCCTCGCTTCCTCGGGCTGCGGGCTGCGGGCTGCGGGCTGCGGGCTGCGGGCTGCGGGCTGGGGGGGGAGGGGCGGTGCGCGTCGCTCCCTGCCAGCTCGTGCCCGGGGTGGTTCTGACGGGTCCCCGGATCTGATCTCCGAGGAGCACCTTCTGCGGGGAGAAGCGGGACTGCGTCCCTGTCAGTTTCCCGGAGCGCGGGACCGGAGCCTTGCCCCGAAACGCAGGCTCGGGAGACCGAAGTCCTGAGCTGAAACCCAAGGGCCGCCGTCTCCCGCGAGTGACGTGCCCTCCCTGAGCTGCGCTTTCCTCATCTGGTGCGAGGGGGTCCTGGAGTTCGTGCCTCCTTGCGGGGGCGAGTGCTGGTGAGAACGCAAGCGGGAAACACGGAGCGGACCGCTCAGCACGGAGCGCGGCCTCGGTGGGGGCCCGGGCCTCGGCCGCCGTCCTTCCCCACGAGCCTACTTCTTGCCGCCGAGGCTCATCCAGCACCCAGGGATCGATCGCCTGGCTGCTTCCGGCCAGACACTCTCCTAGGTGCTGGCCACCCAGCAGCCGAGAACGCGGGTGCCAATCTCGGCCTCCGGGGCGTTCGCCTCCTCGCCTCTGGGGCCGCAAGACCAGCGGTGTGCCTACGCATGCCGGCGAGAGGTGGCAGAACCTGACGAGGACACGTGCCGTGGAAAATGGAGAGCTTGGCGCCCCGGAGGGCCTCGTCGGACGTCTGTGGATGGCCGTCGCTCTCTTTGCCGAAGCCCGCCCCCTGCCCGTCTTCTCTCCGTCCCAGGGTCCCCTTTCCAGTGGGACGCAAGAAGGCCACAGGGCCCAAACGCTGGAGACGGGCAGCGCACACAGCGCGCCCTGGGTCCCGGGGGGTGCGGCGGGAAAGCCTTGCGGCACAGAACCCTGAAGCCCAGAGGTCTCGAGACAGGGAGAGCCGGGACGTCGGCAGGCACCGACGGGCCTTCGGACGCGACTCTTCCTCCCCGTCGTCACACCGTGCTGCTCCTCCCTCCGTCCTGGGCGCGAGCGCGCTCTTGGGAAAACGGAGGCGCCTTCGTCGGTGACCTAGCGGGCGGGAGATCCCGGGCAACGTCCCCAGCGGCACTTGAGCAGAACGGGGACGCTGCGGTCGGTCGTCGGGGAGGGGCTTCTACATGTCTGGTAGATGGAGCTGCTTTCTCGTGCCAAGTTCTCTGGGCCCTGACTTTTCTGCCTGCTCCTTCTATCACCTCAGTAAGGTCGGGGGTGCCCGGCAGAAAGAGGAAAAGAGCCAGAGTGAAGAAGCGGAGAGAAAGGAACACGCAAACCCGGACGCGCACACACACAGGCACACAGACACACAGGCGCGCGCGCTGCGCGCACACACACACACACACACACACGCCTACACACCCACTCGCACAACACGCACACGCACACGCACACGCACACGCAAGCGCAGACAGAGCGCGCCAGCGAGCTCCGGTGCCTGTCTGTGGTTCCTGGGCGATGGCGGGGCAGCGATGCCGGGAGCCCGGGACTCCTGAGAGCCTGTCTGCGCGGCCTAGGGCCCCAGGGGTGATCGCCAGCCCCGGGGCCCCTGCCTCCTGGCCCGGGCCCAGCTCCAGCACCACCGCCCTCCTGGGGGGGAAGCGAGCTCTTGGGCAGAGCCTCTCTGGGTCAGGGTGGGTGTCTGTCTAGGTCCGTGTCTTGGATCCTCTCCGTGTCGCCGTTTCTCTGTTTCTCCGTGTCTCTGTCTCTGTCTCTGTCTCTGGGTCTCTGGGCTGGCGCCAGCAGGAGCTGTCCAGGGTCCCCGCGAGGGGCGGGTTGGGGGCGGGGTGCCGGTCTCCTGGGCGGCGCTGGCGGGGGGAAGGGTGGCCGCCCCGCCTCCCGCGCCCCTCAGGGGCAGCGCGGCGGGCTTCCGCTGACGCCCTCTGGTCGCGCCGGTGGCTCCGCCTGGGTTTGGGCAAGTCGGGGCCCGGCCGGCGCCGCAGAGGTCAGGGCTCCCGCTGGGAGGCCCCTCGGGCCGGAGGGGACTCAGAGGAGCACGGGCCCGGCGGCCCGACGCCCCGACGCCTCGGGCCAAGTGCCCCGCGCCCCCCACCTCCCAGCAGCCGCATCTCCTGCGACCCATCGCCGGATCCGAGCGGCCAGGGCGGCCTGGAGTGTTCCCGGGCCGCGAGGGGAGAGCGCCCAGCCAGGCGCCCCGCCCCCATCCCCGCCCCCACCACCCCTCGTTTCCCACCGCCGCCCGCCCCGCCCCGCCTCCTCGCACCCCGGGCTGCTCCAGGCCTCCGCGCCCTGGGAGGGCAGCAGGGCGGGGCAGCGCAGGGTTTGGCTGGCCCGCTGGCCGCGCCCGAGGCGGCCGCGGCGGGAGGCAGCAGCGGGAGGAAGGCGGCAGGCCGAGCGCGGGCGCAGGGGCGCCGGCGGCGGCGGGTGCGCGTCACAGAGGCCTGGGCGCGCGCGCGAGCCGCGGGCCGGGCGACGCGGCGCGGCTTCTTAGGGGCGCCGGCGGCAGGCGCCAGCGTCTACGGCCATACCACCCTGAACGCGCCGATCTCGTCTGATCTCGAAGCTAAGCAGGGTCGGGCCTGGTTAGTACTTGGATGGGAGACCGCCTGGGAATACCGGGTGCTGTAGGCTTTTGCCTCCCTCGCCTTTTGCCGCCTCCGGCCTCCGTCCTCCGCGGACGCCCCCCACCCCTCCAGCCAGCCCTCCCCCACCCCCCCCGCCACCCTCCGCACCGCGGGCCCGCCGGCGCCGCCCATGGGCAGGGCCCAACCCCTCCCCGCCACAGCCCAACCCTTCCAGCTCGCGGCCCCACCCGAACCCAGGGCCAATCGGGGCCAGCCCGGCGGGACCGGGACCGGGACCGGGACCGGGACCCCGACGCCGCACACGCCGCCCGCCGGCTCCCTCTGGCCTCGGCCTCTTCCCACCCGCTCGGCTCCCGCTCCGGTGACACCCCAGCCCTTCCCTCGGCGCCCCGCCCCCGCCGCCCCAGCCGCCGGGTAGAGTCGTCCTGTCAGGTGGAACGGATTCCACGGCGGTGCCGGGAGGCCCAAACGGGTCCCAAAGCGACCAGCCCCGCCCACCGAGGAAAGACACCTGGTCAGGCTTTTCCAGACACCGCCCGCTTCTCCAAGGACAGGGCGGACTGGGTTAGAGAGGCGCGTCTCGGGCACCTCACCCAAGACGGGATGGCTTCTGCCTTTGCTGGCGTCTGTGCCGCTGCAGGTCATCTTCTAAAACCTGGTACCCGCTCGCTTGTCCTTGAGAGGCTCATTCACAATCAACACTCCTTTCCCGACCTAAGTTTGTCCCTGTCAGTTTGTCTCGCTTTCCTTCCAGAAGCCCCCTTCCCGGGGTGGGGGGGGGGGGGGGGGGTGGTGGGGGGGGTGGGGGGGTGGGTGGGTCTGAGTTTCAAGCTCCACCTGACTGGGATCCCATTCTGCTTTCGCCTTCGGGCGGTCCTGCCTCGCTTGGAAACGCTGCTACGTTGCTCCTGGTGGATGAGCTTGCGTTCGTTTTGAGTTTGAGAACGCTGGATGCAAAGATGAGGAGTCTTGATGGCTGAGGCTTTTGGTGTCCCCTCACTCGGGGGCCTCCCTCTCTTCCCGCCTCCCCCCGCCTCCCCACCCACCCCCTCACACCCGACCCCTACCACCCCAGGGCCCCGGCCGGGCCCCGCCCCTCCAGGCCGCATCTGTCAGAGGGAGTTGAAAAGCCTCCTGACAGGACACGTCCTCCCTCAGCAGCCAGCCCTTCCTGGCTCCCTGGCTTCAGCTTTCCGTTCGCGTGGCTCGGGCAGCCTTTCGCATCTTCTTTGCACCTGCCTGTGTTTGCAACAGAGGACCGTGGCCAAGGGATCCAGGAAACCGGGAGGAGAGCTGGCTTCCGGGGAGGCGAATGGGAAGGACAGGGAGGCAGAGAGGGAGCCTTGCCTCAGAGAACGGACTTTGAACCCCGAAGGGAAAAGTCCTCCAGATAAACCACGTCTTCCCCACCGAATCCAAGAGCCATACTCGCTCGCTGTGGAAAA
>NW_027221962.1:0-32829 GCF_041296265.1 Equus caballus
CTTGGGTGAGGTGCCCGAGACGCGCCTCTCTAACCCAGTCCGCCCTGTCCTTGGAGAAGCGGGCGGTGTCTGGAAAAGCCTGACCAGGTGTCTTTCCTCGGTGGGCGGGGCTGGTCGCTTTGGGACCCGTTAGTGGGCCTCCCGGCACCGCCGTGGAATCCGTTCCACCTGACAGGACGACTCTACCCGGCGGCTGGGGCGGCGGGGGCGGGGCGCCGAGGGAAGGGCTGGGGTGTCACCGGAGCGGGAGCCGAGCGGGTGGGAAGAGGCCGAGGCCAGAGGGAGCCGGCGGGCGGCGTGTGCGGCGTCGGGGTCCCGGTCCCGGTCCCGGTCCCGGTCCCGCCGGGCTGGCCCCGATTGGCCCTGGGTTCGGGTGGGCCGCGAGCTGGAAGGGTTGGGCTGTGGCGGGGAGGGTTGGGCCCTGCCCATGGGCGGCGCCGGCGGGCCCGCGGTGCGGAGGGTGGCGGGGGGGGGTGGGGGAGGGCTGGCTGGAGGGGTGGGGGGCGTCCGCGGAGGACGGAGGCCGGAGGCGGCAAAAGGCGAGGGAGGCAAAAGCCTACAGCACCCGTATTCCCAGGCGGTCTCCCATCCAAGTACTAACCAGGCCCGACCCTGCTTAGCTTCCGAGATCAGACGAGATCGGGCGCGTTCAGGGTGGTATGGCCGTAGACGCTGGCGCCTGCCGCCGGCGCCCCTAAGAAGCCGCGCCGCGTCGCCCGGCCCGCGGCTCGCGCGCGCGCCCAGGCCTCTGTGACGCGCACCCGCCGCCGCCGGCGCCCCCTGCGCCCGCGCTCGGCCTGCCGCCTTCCTCCCGCTGCTGCCTCCCGCCGCGGCCGCCTCGGGCGCGGCCAGCGGGCCAGCCAAACCCTGCGCTGCCCCGCCCTGCTGCCCTCCCAGGGCGCGGAGGCCTGGAGCAGCCCGGGGTGCGAGGAGGCGGGGCGGGGCGGGCGGCGGTGGGAAACGAGGGGTGGTGGGGGCGGGGATGGGGGCGGGGCGCCTGGCTGGGCGCTCTCCCCTCGCGGCCCGGGAACACTCCAGGCCGCCCTGGCCGCTCGGATCCGGCGATGGGTCGCAGGAGATGCGGCTGCTGGGAGGTGGGGGGCGCGGGGCACTTGGCCCGAGGCGTCGGGGCGTCGGGCCGCCGGGCCCGTGCTCCTCTGAGTCCCCTCCGGCCCGAGGGGCCTCCCAGCGGGAGCCCTGACCTCTGCGGCGCCGGCCGGGCCCCGACTTGCCCAAACCCAGGCGGAGCCACCGGCGCGACCAGAGGGCGTCAGCGGAAGCCCGCCGCGCTGCCCCTGAGGGCGCGGGGAGGCGGGGCGGCCACCCTTCCCCCCGCCAGCGCCGCCCAGGAGACCGGCACCCCGCCCCCAACCCGCCCCTCGCGGGGACCCTGGACAGCTCCTGCTGGCGCCAGCCCAGAGACCCAGAGACAGAGACAGAGACAGAGACACGGAGAAACAGAGAAACGGCGACACGGAGAGGATCCAAGACACGGACCTAGACAGACACCCACCCTGACCCAGAGAGGCTCTGCCCAAGAGCTCGCTTCCCCCCCAGGAGGGCGGTGGTGCTGGAGCTGGGCCCGGGCCAGGAGGCAGGGGCCCCGGGGCTGGCGATCACCCCTGGGGCCCTAGGCCGCGCAGACAGGCTCTCAGGAGTCCCGGGCTCCCGGCATCGCTGCCCCGCCATCGCCCAGGAACCACAGACAGGCACCGGAGCTCGCTGGCTGCGCTCTGTCTGCGCTTGCGTGTGCGTGTGCGTGTGCGTGTGCGTGTTGTGCGAGTGGGTGTGTAGGCGTGTGTTGTGTGTGTGTGTGTGTGGCGGCGGCGCTGCGCGCGCCTGTGTGTCTGTGTGCCTGTGTGTGTGCGCGTCCGGGTTTGCGTGTTCCTTTCTCTCCGCTTCTTCACTCTGGCTCTTTTCCTCTTTCTGCCGGGCACCCCCGACCTTACTGAGGTGATAGAAGGAGCAGGCAGAAAAGTCAGGGCCCAGAGAACTTGGCACGAGAAAGCAGCTCCATCTACCAGACATGTAGAAGCCCCTCCCCGACGACCGACCGCAGCGTCCCCGTTCTGCTCAAGTGCCGCTGGGGACGTTGCCCGGGATCTCCCGCCCGCTAGGTCACCGACGAAGGCGCCTCCGTTTTCCCAAGAGCGCTGCTCGCGCCCAGGACGGAGGGAGGAGCAGCACGGTGTGACGACGGGGAGGAAGAGTCGCGTCCGAAGGCCCGTCGGTGCCTGCCGACGTCCCGGCTCTCCCTGTCTCGAGACCTCTGGGCTTCAGGGTTCTGTGCCGCAAGGCTTTCCCGCCGCACCCCCCGGGACCCAGGGCGCGCTGTGTGCGCTGCCCGTCTCCAGCGTTTGGGCCCTGTGGGCCTTCTTGCGTCCCACTGGAAAGGGGACCCTGGGACGGAGAGAAGACGGGCAGGGGGCGGGCTTCGGCAAAGAGAGCGACGGCCATCACAGACGTCCGACGAGGCCCTCCGGGGCGCCAAGCTCTCCATTTTCCACGGCACGTGTCCTCGTCAGGTTCTGCCACCTCTCGCCGGCATGCGTAGGCACACCGCTGGTCTTGCGGCCCCAGAGGCGAGGAGGCGAACGCCCCGGAGGCCGAGATTGGCACCCGCGTTCTCGGCTGCTGGGTTGGCCAGCACCTAGGAGAGTGTCTGGCCGGAAGCAGCCAGGCGATCGATCCCTGGTGCTGGATGAGCCTCGGCGGCAAGAAGTAGGCTCGTGGGGAAGGACGGCGCCGAGGCCCGGGCCCCCACCGAGGCCGCGCTCCGTGCTGAGCGGTCCGCTCCGTGTTTCCCGCTTGCGTTCTCACCAGCACTCGCCCCCGCAAGGAGGCACGAACTCCAGGACCCCCTCGCACCAGATGAGGAAAGCGCAGCTCAGGGAGGGCACGTCACTCGCGGGAGACGGCGGCCCTTGGGTTTCAGCTCAGGACTTCGGTCTCCCGAGCCTGCGTTTCGGGGCAAGGCTCCGGTCCCGCGCTCCGGGAAACTGACAGGGACGCAGTCCCGCTTCTCCCCGCAGAAGGTGCTCCTCGGAGATCAGATCCGGGGACCCGTCAGAACCACCCCGGCACGAGCTGGCAGGGAGCGACGCGCACCGCCCCTCCCCCCCATCCCGCAGCCCGCAGCCCGCAGCCCGCAGCCCGCAGCCCGAGGAAGCGAGGAGCAGGCGATAGAGGCGCTGGGTTGGCAGGAGGGGAAACGGGGCCGGCAGGAGAAGCGAACCGCGGAGAGACTCCCTCCCAGGACGACGATGGCTGAACGGGGAGAGGAGGGAGCTTTGGGTCCTCTCTCGTCCTGCTTTGACCGGGATGTCCCCATTTTTCCACAGCGAGCGAGTATGGCTCTTGGATTCGGTGGGGAAGACGTGGTTTATCTGGAGGACTTTTCCCTTCGGGGTTCAAAGTCCGTTCTCTGAGGCAAGGCTCCCTCTCTGCCTCCCTGTCCTTCCCATTCGCCTCCCCGGAAGCCAGCTCTCCTCCCGGTTTCCTGGATCCCTTGGCCACGGTCCTCTGTTGCAAACACAGGCAGGTGCAAAGAAGATGCGAAAGGCTGCCCGAGCCACGCGAACGGAAAGCTGAAGCCAGGGAGCCAGGAAGGGCTGGCTGCTGAGGGAGGACGTGTCCTGTCAGGAGGCTTTTCAACTCCCTCTGACAGATGCGGCCTGGAGGGGCGGGGCCCGGCCGGGGCCCTGGGGTGGTAGGGGTCGGGTGTGAGGGGGTGGGTGGGGAGGCGGGGGGAGGCGGGAAGAGAGGGAGGCCCCCGAGTGAGGGGACACCAAAAGCCTCAGCCATCAAGACTCCTCATCTTTGCATCCAGCGTTCTCAAACTCAAAACGAACGCAAGCTCATCCACCAGGAGCAACGTAGCAGCGTTTCCAAGCGAGGCAGGACCGCCCGAAGGCGAAAGCAGAATGGGATCCCAGTCAGGTGGAGCTTGAAACTCAGACCCACCCACCCCCCTACCCCCCCACCACCTCCCCCCCTCCCCCCCACCCCGGGAAGGGGGCTTCTGGAAGGAAAAGCGAGACAAACTGACAGGGACAAACTTAGGTCGGGAAAGGAGTGTTGATTGTGAATGAGCCTCTCAAGGACAAGCGAGCGGGTACCAGGTTTTAGAAGATGACCTGCAGCGGCACAGACGCCAGCAAAGGCAGAAGCCATCCCGTCTTGGGTGAGGTGCCCGAGACGCGCCTCTCTAACCCAGTCCGCCCTGTCCTTGGAGAAGCGGGCGGTGTCTGGAAAAGCCTGACCAGGTGTCTTTCCTCGGTGGGCGGGGCTGGTCGCTTTGGGACCCGTTTGGGCCTCCCGGCACCGCCGTGGAATCCGTTCCACCTGACAGGACGACTCTACCCGGCGGCTGGGGCGGCGGGGGCGGGGCGCCGAGGGAAGGGCTGGGGTGTCACCGGAGCGGGAGCCGAGCGGGTGGGAAGAGGCCGAGGCCAGAGGGAGCCGGCGGGCGGCGTGTGCGGCGTCGGGGTCCCGGTCCCGGTCCCGGTCCCGGTCCCGCCGGGCTGGCCCCGATTGGCCCTGGGTTCGGGTGGGGCCGCGAGCTGGAAGGGTTGGGCTGTGGCGGGGAGGGGTTGGGCCCTGCCCATGGGCGGCGCCGGCGGGCCCGCGGTGCGGAGGGTGGCGGGGGGGGTGGGGGAGGGCTGGCTGGAGGGGTGGGGGGCGTCCGCGGAGGACGGAGGCCGGAGGCGGCAAAAGGCGAGGGAGGCAAAAGCCTACAGCACCCGGTATTCCCAGGCGGTCTCCCATCCAAGTACTAACCAGGCCCGACCCTGCTTAGCTTCCGAGATCAGACGAGATCGGGCGCGTTCAGGGTGGTATGGCCGTAGACGCTGGCGCCTGCCGCCGGCGCCCCTAAGAAGCCGCGCCGCGTCGCCCGGCCCGCGGCTCGCGCGCGCGCCCAGGCCTCTGTGACGCGCACCCGCCGCCGCCGGCGCCCCCTGCGCCCGCGCTCGGCCTGCCGCCTTCCTCCCGCTGCTGCCTCCCGCCGCGGCCGCCTCGGGCGCGGCCAGCGGGCCAGCCAAACCCTGCGCTGCCCCGCCCTGCTGCCCTCCCAGGGCGCGGAGGCCTGGAGCAGCCCGGGGTGCGAGGAGGCGGGGCGGGGCGGGCGGCGGTGGGAAACGAGGGGTGGTGGGGGCGGGGATGGGGGCGGGGCGCCTGGCTGGGCGCTCTCCCCTCGCGGCCCGGGAACACTCCAGGCCGCCCTGGCCGCTCGGATCCGGCGATGGGTCGCAGGAGATGCGGCTGCTGGGAGGTGGGGGGCGCGGGGCACTTGGCCCGAGGCGTCGGGGCGTCGGGCCGCCGGGCCCGTGCTCCTCTGAGTCCCCTCCGGCCCGAGGGGCCTCCCAGCGGGAGCCCTGACCTCTGCGGCGCCGGCCGGGCCCCGACTTGCCCAAACCCAGGCGGAGCCACCGGCGCGACCAGAGGGCGTCAGCGGAAGCCCGCCGCGCTGCCCCTGAGGGCGCGGGGAGGCGGGGCGGCCACCCTTCCCCCCGCCAGCGCC
Source organism: Equus caballus (assembly GCF_041296265.1). Classification (NCBI taxonomy): domain Eukaryota; kingdom Metazoa; phylum Chordata; class Mammalia; order Perissodactyla; family Equidae; genus Equus; species Equus caballus. The sequence goes on from NW_027221962.1 coordinate 5,522, forward strand.
GCCCAGGAGACCGGCACCCCGCCCCCAACCCGCCCCTCGCGGGGACCCTGGACAGCTCCTGCTGGCGCCAGCCCAGAGACCCAGAGACAGAGACAGAGACAGAGACACGGAGAAACAGAGAAACGGCGACACGGAGAGGATCCAAGACACGGACCTAGACAGACACCCACCCTGACCCAGAGAGGCTCTGCCCAAGAGCTCGCTTCCCCCCCAGGAGGGCGGTGGTGCTGGAGCTGGGCCCGGGCCAGGAGGCAGGGGCCCCGGGGCTGGCGATCACCCCTGGGGCCCTAGGCCGCGCAGACAGGCTCTCAGGAGTCCCGGGCTCCCGGCATCGCTGCCCCGCCATCGCCCAGGAACCACAGACAGGCACCGGAGCTCGCTGGCGCGCTCTGTCTGCGCTTGCGTGTGCGTGTGCGTGTGCGTGTGCGTGTTGTGCGAGTGGGTGTGTAGGCGTGTGTGTGTGTGTGTGTGTGTGCGCGCGCGCGCGCGCCTGTGTGTCTGTGTGCCTGTGTGTGTGCGCGTCCGGGTTTGCGTGTTCCTTTCTCTCCGCTTCTTCACTCTGGCTCTTTTCCTCTTTCTGCCGGGCACCCCCGACCTTACTGAGGTGATAGAAGGAGCAGGCAGAAAAGTCAGGGCCCAGAGAACTTGGCACGAGAAAGCAGCTCCATCTACCAGACATGTAGAAGCCCCTCCCCGACGACCGACCGCAGCGTCCCCGTTCTGCTCAAGTGCCGCTGGGGACGTTGCCCGGGATCTCCCGCCCGCTAGGTCACCGACGAAGGCGCCTCCGTTTTCCCAAGAGCGCGCTCGCGCCCAGGACGGAGGGAGGAGCAGCACGGTGTGACGACGGGGAGGAAGAGTCGCGTCCGAAGGCCCGTCGGTGCCTGCCGACGTCCCGGCTCTCCCTGTCTCGAGACCTCTGGGCTTCAGGGTTCTGTGCCGCAAGGCTTTCCCGCCGCACCCCCCGGGACCCAGGGCGCGCTGTGTGCGCTGCCCGTCTCCAGCGTTTGGGCCCTGTGGGCCTTCTTGCGTCCCACTGGAAAGGGGACCCTGGGACGGAGAGAAGACGGGCAGGGGGCGGGCTTCGGCAAAGAGAGCGACGGCCATCCACAGACGTCCGACGAGGCCCTCCGGGGCGCCAAGCTCTCCATTTTCCACGGCACGTGTCCTCGTCAGGTTCTGCCACCTCTCGCCGGCATGCGTAGGCACACCGCTGGTCTTGCGGCCCCAGAGGCGAGGAGGCGAACGCCCCGGAGGCCGAGATTGGCACCCGCGTTCTCGGCTGCTGGGTGGCCAGCACCTAGGAGAGTGTCTGGCCGGAAGCAGCCAGGCGATCGATCCCTGGGTGCTGGATGAGCCTCGGCGGCAAGAAGTAGGCTCGTGGGGAAGGACGGCGGCCGAGGCCCGGGCCCCCACCGAGGCCGCGCTCCGTGCTGAGCGGTCCGCTCCGTGTTTCCCGCTTGCGTTCTCACCAGCACTCGCCCCCGCAAGGAGGCACGAACTCCAGGACCCCCTCGCACCAGATGAGGAAAGCGCAGCTCAGGGAGGGCACGTCACTCGCGGGAGACGGCGGCCCTTGGGTTTCAGCTCAGGACTTCGGTCTCCCGAGCCTGCGTTTCGGGGCAAGGCTCCGGTCCCGCGCTCCGGGAAACTGACAGGGACGCAGTCCCGCTTCTCCCCGCAGAAGGTGCTCCTCGGAGATCAGATCCGGGGACCCGTCAGAACCACCCCGGGCACGAGCTGGCAGGGAGCGACGCGCACCGCCCCTCCCCCCCCATCCCGCAGCCCGCAGCCCGCAGCCCGCAGCCCGCAGCCCGCAGCCCGAGGAAGCGAGGAGCAGGCGATAGAGGCGCTGGGTTGGCAGGAGGGGAAACGGGGCCGGCAGGAGAAGCGAACCGCGGAGAGACTCCCTCCCAGGACGACGATGGCTGAACGGGGAGAGGAGGGAGCTTTGGGTCCTCTCTCGTCCTGCTTTGACCGGGATGTCCCCATTTTTCCACAGCGAGCGAGTATGGCTCTTGGATTCGGTGGGGAAGACGTGGTTTATCTGGAGGACTTTTCCCTTCGGGGGTTCAAAGTCCGTTCTCTGAGGCAAGGCTCCCTCTCTGCCTCCCTGTCCTTCCCATTCGCCTCCCCGGAAGCCAGCTCTCCTCCCGGTTTCCTGGATCCCTTGGCCACGGTCCTCTGTTGCAAACACAGGCAGGTGCAAAGAAGATGCGAAAGGCTGCCCGAGCCACGCGAACGGAAAGCTGAAGCCAGGGAGCCAGGAAGGGCTGGCTGCTGAGGGAGGACGTGTCCTGTCAGGAGGCTTTTCAACTCCCTCTGACAGATGCGGCCTGGAGGGGCGGGGCCCGGCCGGGGCCCTGGGGTGGTAGGGGTCGGGTGTGAGGGGGTGGGTGGGGAGGCGGGGGGAGGCGGGAAGAGAGGGAGGCCCCCGAGTGAGGGGACACCAAAAGCCTCAGCCATCAAGACTCCTCATCTTTGCATCCAGCGTTCTCAAACTCAAAACGAACGCAAGCTCATCCACCAGGAGCAACGTAGCAGCGTTTCCAAGCGAGGCAGGACCGCCCGAAGGCGAAAGCAGAATGGGATCCCAGTCAGGTGGAGCTTGAAACTCAGACCCACCCACCCCCCTACCCCCCCACCACCTCCCCCCCTCCCCCCCACCCCGGGAAGGGGGCTTCTGGAAGGAAAAGCGAGACAAACTGACAGGGACAAACTTAGGTCGGGAAAGGAGTGTTGATTGTGAATGAGCCTCTCAAGGACAAGCGAGCGGGTACCAGGTTTTAGAAGATGACCTGCAGCGGCACAGACGCCAGCAAAGGCAGAAGCCATCCCGTCTTGGGTGAGGTGCCCGAGACGCGCCTCTCTAACCCAGTCCGCCCTGTCCTTGGAGAAGCGGGCGGTGTCTGGAAAAGCCTGACCAGGTGTCTTTCCTCGGTGGGCGGGGCTGGTCGCTTTGGGACCCGTTTGGGCCTCCCGGCACCGCCGTGGAATCCGTTCCACCTGACAGGACGACTCTACCCGGCGGCTGGGGCGGCGGGGGCGGGGCGCCGAGGGAAGGGCTGGGGTGTCACCGGAGCGGGAGCCGAGCGGGTGGGAAGAGGCCGAGGCCAGAGGGAGCCGGCGGGCGGCGTGTGCGGCGTCGGGGTCCCGGTCCCGGTCCCGGTCCCGGTCCCGCCGGGCTGGCCCCGATTGGCCCTGGGTTCGGGTGGGGCCGCGAGCTGGAAGGGTTGGGCTGTGGCGGGGAGGGGTTGGGCCCTGCCCATGGGCGGCGCCGGCGGGCCCGCGGTGCGGAGGGTGGCGGGGGGGGTGGGGGAGGGCTGGCTGGAGGGGTGGGGGGCGTCCGCGGAGGACGGAGGCCGGAGGCGGCAAAAGGCGAGGGAGGCAAAAGCCTACAGCACCCGGTATTCCCAGGCGGTCTCCCATCCAAGTACTAACCAGGCCCGACCCTGCTTAGCTTCCGAGATCAGACGAGATCGGGCGCGTTCAGGGTGGTATGGCCGTAGACGCTGGCGCCTGCCGCCGGCGCCCCTAAGAAGCCGCGCCGCGTCGCCCGGCCCGCGGCTCGCGCGCGCGCCCAGGCCTCTGTGACGCGCACCCGCCGCCGCCGGCGCCCCCTGCGCCCGCGCTCGGCCTGCCGCCTTCCTCCCGCTGCTGCCTCCCGCCGCGGCCGCCTCGGGCGCGGCCAGCGGGCCAGCCAAACCCTGCGCTGCCCCGCCCTGCTGCCCTCCCAGGGCGCGGAGGCCTGGAGCAGCCCGGGGTGCGAGGAGGCGGGGCGGGGCGGGCGGCGGTGGGAAACGAGGGGTGGTGGGGGCGGGGATGGGGGCGGGGCGCCTGGCTGGGCGCTCTCCCCTCGCGGCCCGGGAACACTCCAGGCCGCCCTGGCCGCTCGGATCCGGCGATGGGTCGCAGGAGATGCGGCTGCTGGGAGGTGGGGGGCGCGGGGCACTTGGCCCGAGGCGTCGGGGCGTCGGGCCGCCGGGCCCGTGCTCCTCTGAGTCCCCTCCGGCCCGAGGGGCCTCCCAGCGGGAGCCCTGACCTCTGCGGCGCCGGCCGGGCCCCGACTTGCCCAAACCCAGGCGGAGCCACCGGCGCGACCAGAGGGCGTCAGCGGAAGCCCGCCGCGCTGCCCCTGAGGGCGCGGGGAGGCGGGGCGGCCACCCTTCCCCCCGCCAGCGCCGCCCAGGAGACCGGCACCCCGCCCCCAACCCGCCCCTCGCGGGGACCCTGGACAGCTCCTGCTGGCGCCAGCCCAGAGACCCAGAGACAGAGACAGAGACAGAGACACGGAGAAACAGAGAAACGGCGACACGGAGAGGATCCAAGACACGGACCTAGACAGACACCCACCCTGACCCAGAGAGGCTCTGCCCAAGAGCTCGCTTCCCCCCCAGGAGGGCGGTGGTGCTGGAGCTGGGCCCGGGCCAGGAGGCAGGGGCCCCGGGGCTGGCGATCACCCCTGGGGCCCTAGGCCGCGCAGACAGGCTCTCAGGAGTCCCGGGCTCCCGGCATCGCTGCCCCGCCATCGCCCAGGAACCACAGACAGGCACCGGAGCTCGCTGGCGCGCTCTGTCTGCGCTTGCGTGTGCGTGTGCGTGTGCGTGTGCGTGTTGTGCGAGTGGGTGTGTAGGCGTGTGTGTGTGTGTGTGTGTGTGCGCGCGCGCGCGCGCCTGTGTGTCTGTGTGCCTGTGTGTGTGCGCGTCCGGGTTTGCGTGTTCCTTTCTCTCCGCTTCTTCACTCTGGCTCTTTTCCTCTTTCTGCCGGGCACCCCCGACCTTACTGAGGTGATAGAAGGAGCAGGCAGAAAAGTCAGGGCCCAGAGAACTTGGCACGAGAAAGCAGCTCCATCTACCAGACATGTAGAAGCCCCTCCCCGACGACCGACCGCAGCGTCCCCGTTCTGCTCAAGTGCCGCTGGGGACGTTGCCCGGGATCTCCCGCCCGCTAGGTCACCGACGAAGGCGCCTCCGTTTTCCCAAGAGCGCGCTCGCGCCCAGGACGGAGGGAGGAGCAGCACGGTGTGACGACGGGGAGGAAGAGTCGCGTCCGAAGGCCCGTCGGTGCCTGCCGACGTCCCGGCTCTCCCTGTCTCGAGACCTCTGGGCTTCAGGGTTCTGTGCCGCAAGGCTTTCCCGCCGCACCCCCCGGGACCCAGGGCGCGCTGTGTGCGCTGCCCGTCTCCAGCGTTTGGGCCCTGTGGGCCTTCTTGCGTCCCACTGGAAAGGGGACCCTGGGACGGAGAGAAGACGGGCAGGGGGCGGGCTTCGGCAAAGAGAGCGACGGCCATCCACAGACGTCCGACGAGGCCCTCCGGGGCGCCAAGCTCTCCATTTTCCACGGCACGTGTCCTCGTCAGGTTCTGCCACCTCTCGCCGGCATGCGTAGGCACACCGCTGGTCTTGCGGCCCCAGAGGCGAGGAGGCGAACGCCCCGGAGGCCGAGATTGGCACCCGCGTTCTCGGCTGCTGGGTGGCCAGCACCTAGGAGAGTGTCTGGCCGGAAGCAGCCAGGCGATCGATCCCTGGGTGCTGGATGAGCCTCGGCGGCAAGAAGTAGGCTCGTGGGGAAGGACGGCGGCCGAGGCCCGGGCCCCCACCGAGGCCGCGCTCCGTGCTGAGCGGTCCGCTCCGTGTTTCCCGCTTGCGTTCTCACCAGCACTCGCCCCCGCAAGGAGGCACGAACTCCAGGACCCCCTCGCACCAGATGAGGAAAGCGCAGCTCAGGGAGGGCACGTCACTCGCGGGAGACGGCGGCCCTTGGGTTTCAGCTCAGGACTTCGGTCTCCCGAGCCTGCGTTTCGGGGCAAGGCTCCGGTCCCGCGCTCCGGGAAACTGACAGGGACGCAGTCCCGCTTCTCCCCGCAGAAGGTGCTCCTCGGAGATCAGATCCGGGGACCCGTCAGAACCACCCCGGGCACGAGCTGGCAGGGAGCGACGCGCACCGCCCCTCCCCCCCCAGCCCGCAGCCCGCAGCCCGCAGCCCGCAGCCCGCAGCCCGCAGCCCGAGGAAGCGAGGAGCAGGCGATAGAGGCGCTGGGTTGGCAGGAGGGGAAACGGGGCCGGCAGGAGAAGCGAACCGCGGAGAGACTCCCTCCCAGGACGACGATGGCTGAACGGGGAGAGGAGGGAGCTTTGGGTCCTCTCTCGTCCTGCTTTGACCGGGATGTCCCCATTTTTCCACAGCGAGCGAGTATGGCTCTTGGATTCGGTGGGGAAGACGTGGTTTATCTGGAGGACTTTTCCCTTCGGGGGTTCAAAGTCCGTTCTCTGAGGCAAGGCTCCCTCTCTGCCTCCCTGTCCTTCCCATTCGCCTCCCCGGAAGCCAGCTCTCCTCCCGGTTTCCTGGATCCCTTGGCCACGGTCCTCTGTTGCAAACACAGGCAGGTGCAAAGAAGATGCGAAAGGCTGCCCGAGCCACGCGAACGGAAAGCTGAAGCCAGGGAGCCAGGAAGGGCTGGCTGCTGAGGGAGGACGTGTCCTGTCAGGAGGCTTTTCAACTCCCTCTGACAGATGCGGCCTGGAGGGGCGGGGCCCGGCCGGGGCCCTGGGGTGGTAGGGGTCGGGTGTGAGGGGGTGGGTGGGGAGGCGGGGGGAGGCGGGAAGAGAGGGAGGCCCCCGAGTGAGGGGACACCAAAAGCCTCAGCCATCAAGACTCCTCATCTTTGCATCCAGCGTTCTCAAACTCAAAACGAACGCAAGCTCATCCACCAGGAGCAACGTAGCAGCGTTTCCAAGCGAGGCAGGACCGCCCGAAGGCGAAAGCAGAATGGGATCCCAGTCAGGTGGAGCTTGAAACTCAGACCCACCCACCCCCCTACCCCCCCACCACCTCCCCCCCTCCCCCCCACCCCGGGAAGGGGGCTTCTGGAAGGAAAAGCGAGACAAACTGACAGGGACAAACTTAGGTCGGGAAAGGAGTGTTGATTGTGAATGAGCCTCTCAAGGACAAGCGAGCGGGTACCAGGTTTTAGAAGATGACCTGCAGCGGCACAGACGCCAGCAAAGGCAGAAGCCATCCCGTCTTGGGTGAGGTGCCCGAGACGCGCCTCTCTAACCCAGTCCGCCCTGTCCTTGGAGAAGCGGGCGGTGTCTGGAAAAGCCTGACCAGGTGTCTTTCCTCGGTGGGCGGGGCTGGTCGCTTTGGGACCCGTTTGGGCCTCCCGGCACCGCCGTGGAATCCGTTCCACCTGACAGGACGACTCTACCCGGCGGCTGGGGCGGCGGGGGCGGGGCGCCGAGGGAAGGGCTGGGGTGTCACCGGAGCGGGAGCCGAGCGGGTGGGAAGAGGCCGAGGCCAGAGGGAGCCGGCGGGCGGCGTGTGCGGCGTCGGGGTCCCGGTCCCGGTCCCGGTCCCGGTCCCGCCGGGCTGGCCCCGATTGGCCCTGGGTTCGGGTGGGGCCGCGAGCTGGAAGGGTTGGGCTGTGGCGGGGAGGGGTTGGGCCCTGCCCATGGGCGGCGCCGGCGGGCCCGCGGTGCGGAGGGTGGCGGGGGGGGTGGGGGAGGGCTGGCTGGAGGGGTGGGGGGCGTCCGCGGAGGACGGAGGCCGGAGGCGGCAAAAGGCGAGGGAGGCAAAAGCCTACAGCACCCGGTATTCCCAGGCGGTCTCCCATCCAAGTACTAACCAGGCCCGACCCTGCTTAGCTTCCGAGATCAGACGAGATCGGGCGCGTTCAGGGTGGTATGGCCGTAGACGCTGGCGCCTGCCGCCGGCGCCCCTAAGAAGCCGCGCCGCGTCGCCCGGCCCGCGGCTCGCGCGCGCGCCCAGGCCTCTGTGACGCGCACCCGCCGCCGCCGGCGCCCCCTGCGCCCGCGCTCGGCCTGCCGCCTTCCTCCCGCTGCTGCCTCCCGCCGCGGCCGCCTCGGGCGCGGCCAGCGGGCCAGCCAAACCCTGCGCTGCCCCGCCCTGCTGCCCTCCCAGGGCGCGGAGGCCTGGAGCAGCCCGGGGTGCGAGGAGGCGGGGCGGGGCGGGCGGCGGTGGGAAACGAGGGGTGGTGGGGGCGGGGATGGGGGCGGGGCGCCTGGCTGGGCGCTCTCCCCTCGCGGCCCGGGAACACTCCAGGCCGCCCTGGCCGCTCGGATCCGGCGATGGGTCGCAGGAGATGCGGCTGCTGGGAGGTGGGGGGCGCGGGGCACTTGGCCCGAGGCGTCGGGGCGTCGGGCCGCCGGGCCCGTGCTCCTCTGAGTCCCCTCCGGCCCGAGGGGCCTCCCAGCGGGAGCCCTGACCTCTGCGGCGCCGGCCGGGCCCCGACTTGCCCAAACCCAGGCGGAGCCACCGGCGCGACCAGAGGGCGTCAGCGGAAGCCCGCCGCGCTGCCCCTGAGGGCGCGGGGAGGCGGGGCGGCCACCCTTCCCCCCGCCAGCGCCGCCCAGGAGACCGGCACCCCGCCCCCAACCCGCCCCTCGCGGGGACCCTGGACAGCTCCTGCTGGCGCCAGCCCAGAGACCCAGAGACAGAGACAGAGACAGAGACACGGAGAAACAGAGAAACGGCGACACGGAGAGGATCCAAGACACGGACCTAGACAGACACCCACCCTGACCCAGAGAGGCTCTGCCCAAGAGCTCGCTTCCCCCCCAGGAGGGCGGTGGTGCTGGAGCTGGGCCCGGGCCAGGAGGCAGGGGCCCCGGGGCTGGCGATCACCCCTGGGGCCCTAGGCCGCGCAGACAGGCTCTCAGGAGTCCCGGGCTCCCGGCATCGCTGCCCCGCCATCGCCCAGGAACCACAGACAGGCACCGGAGCTCGCTGGCGCGCTCTGTCTGCGCTTGCGTGTGCGTGTGCGTGTGCGTGTGCGTGTTGTGCGAGTGGGTGTGTAGGCGTGTGTGTGTGTGTGTGTGTGTGCGCGCGCGCGCGCGCCTGTGTGTCTGTGTGCCTGTGTGTGTGCGCGTCCGGGTTTGCGTGTTCCTTTCTCTCCGCTTCTTCACTCTGGCTCTTTTCCTCTTTCTGCCGGGCACCCCCGACCTTACTGAGGTGATAGAAGGAGCAGGCAGAAAAGTCAGGGCCCAGAGAACTTGGCACGAGAAAGCAGCTCCATCTACCAGACATGTAGAAGCCCCTCCCCGACGACCGACCGCAGCGTCCCCGTTCTGCTCAAGTGCCGCTGGGGACGTTGCCCGGGATCTCCCGCCCGCTAGGTCACCGACGAAGGCGCCTCCGTTTTCCCAAGAGCGCGCTCGCGCCCAGGACGGAGGGAGGAGCAGCACGGTGTGACGACGGGGAGGAAGAGTCGCGTCCGAAGGCCCGTCGGTGCCTGCCGACGTCCCGGCTCTCCCTGTCTCGAGACCTCTGGGCTTCAGGGTTCTGTGCCGCAAGGCTTTCCCGCCGCACCCCCCGGGACCCAGGGCGCGCTGTGTGCGCTGCCCGTCTCCAGCGTTTGGGCCCTGTGGGCCTTCTTGCGTCCCACTGGAAAGGGGACCCTGGGACGGAGAGAAGACGGGCAGGGGGCGGGCTTCGGCAAAGAGAGCGACGGCCATCCACAGACGTCCGACGAGGCCCTCCGGGGCGCCAAGCTCTCCATTTTCCACGGCACGTGTCCTCGTCAGGTTCTGCCACCTCTCGCCGGCATGCGTAGGCACACCGCTGGTCTTGCGGCCCCAGAGGCGAGGAGGCGAACGCCCCGGAGGCCGAGATTGGCACCCGCGTTCTCGGCTGCTGGGTGGCCAGCACCTAGGAGAGTGTCTGGCCGGAAGCAGCCAGGCGATCGATCCCTGGGTGCTGGATGAGCCTCGGCGGCAAGAAGTAGGCTCGTGGGGAAGGACGGCGGCCGAGGCCCGGGCCCCCACCGAGGCCGCGCTCCGTGCTGAGCGGTCCGCTCCGTGTTTCCCGCTTGCGTTCTCACCAGCACTCGCCCCCGCAAGGAGGCACGAACTCCAGGACCCCCTCGCACCAGATGAGGAAAGCGCAGCTCAGGGAGGGCACGTCACTCGCGGGAGACGGCGGCCCTTGGGTTTCAGCTCAGGACTTCGGTCTCCCGAGCCTGCGTTTCGGGGCAAGGCTCCGGTCCCGCGCTCCGGGAAACTGACAGGGACGCAGTCCCGCTTCTCCCCGCAGAAGGTGCTCCTCGGAGATCAGATCCGGGGACCCGTCAGAACCACCCCGGGCACGAGCTGGCAGGGAGCGACGCGCACCGCCCCTCCCCCCCCATCCCGCAGCCCGCAGCCCGCAGCCCGCAGCCCGCAGCCCGCAGCCCGAGGAAGCGAGGAGCAGGCGATAGAGGCGCTGGGTTGGCAGGAGGGGAAACGGGGCCGGCAGGAGAAGCGAACCGCGGAGAGACTCCCTCCCAGGACGACGATGGCTGAACGGGGAGAGGAGGGAGCTTTGGGTCCTCTCTCGTCCTGCTTTGACCGGGATGTCCCCATTTTTCCACAGCGAGCGAGTATGGCTCTTGGATTCGGTGGGGAAGACGTGGTTTATCTGGAGGACTTTTCCCTTCGGGGGTTCAAAGTCCGTTCTCTGAGGCAAGGCTCCCTCTCTGCCTCCCTGTCCTTCCCATTCGCCTCCCCGGAAGCCAGCTCTCCTCCCGGTTTCCTGGATCCCTTGGCCACGGTCCTCTGTTGCAAACACAGGCAGGTGCAAAGAAGATGCGAAAGGCTGCCCGAGCCACGCGAACGGAAAGCTGAAGCCAGGGAGCCAGGAAGGGCTGGCTGCTGAGGGAGGACGTGTCCTGTCAGGAGGCTTTTCAACTCCCTCTGACAGATGCGGCCTGGAGGGGCGGGGCCCGGCCGGGGCCCTGGGGTGGTAGGGGTCGGGTGTGAGGGGGTGGGTGGGGAGGCGGGGGGAGGCGGGAAGAGAGGGAGGCCCCCGAGTGAGGGGACACCAAAAGCCTCAGCCATCAAGACTCCTCATCTTTGCATCCAGCGTTCTCAAACTCAAAACGAACGCAAGCTCATCCACCAGGAGCAACGTAGCAGCGTTTCCAAGCGAGGCAGGACCGCCCGAAGGCGAAAGCAGAATGGGATCCCAGTCAGGTGGAGCTTGAAACTCAGACCCACCCACCCCCCTACCCCCCCACCACCTCCCCCCCTCCCCCCCACCCCGGGAAGGGGGCTTCTGGAAGGAAAAGCGAGACAAACTGACAGGGACAAACTTAGGTCGGGAAAGGAGTGTTGATTGTGAATGAGCCTCTCAAGGACAAGCGAGCGGGTACCAGGTTTTAGAAGATGACCTGCAGCGGCACAGACGCCAGCAAAGGCAGAAGCCATCCCGTCTTGGGTGAGGTGCCCGAGACGCGCCTCTCTAACCCAGTCCGCCCTGTCCTTGGAGAAGCGGGCGGTGTCTGGAAAAGCCTGACCAGGTGTCTTTCCTCGGTGGGCGGGGCTGGTCGCTTTGGGACCCGTTTGGGCCTCCCGGCACCGCCGTGGAATCCGTTCCACCTGACAGGACGACTCTACCCGGCGGCTGGGGCGGCGGGGGCGGGGCGCCGAGGGAAGGGCTGGGGTGTCACCGGAGCGGGAGCCGAGCGGGTGGGAAGAGGCCGAGGCCAGAGGGAGCCGGCGGGCGGCGTGTGCGGCGTCGGGGTCCCGGTCCCGGTCCCGGTCCCGGTCCCGCCGGGCTGGCCCCGATTGGCCCTGGGTTCGGGTGGGGCCGCGAGCTGGAAGGGTTGGGCTGTGGCGGGGAGGGGTTGGGCCCTGCCCATGGGCGGCGCCGGCGGGCCCGCGGTGCGGAGGGTGGCGGGGGGGGTGGGGGAGGGCTGGCTGGAGGGGTGGGGGGCGTCCGCGGAGGACGGAGGCCGGAGGCGGCAAAAGGCGAGGGAGGCAAAAGCCTACAGCACCCGGTATTCCCAGGCGGTCTCCCATCCAAGTACTAACCAGGCCCGACCCTGCTTAGCTTCCGAGATCAGACGAGATCGGGCGCGTTCAGGGTGGTATGGCCGTAGACGCTGGCGCCTGCCGCCGGCGCCCCTAAGAAGCCGCGCCGCGTCGCCCGGCCCGCGGCTCGCGCGCGCGCCCAGGCCTCTGTGACGCGCACCCGCCGCCGCCGGCGCCCCCTGCGCCCGCGCTCGGCCTGCCGCCTTCCTCCCGCTGCTGCCTCCCGCCGCGGCCGCCTCGGGCGCGGCCAGCGGGCCAGCCAAACCCTGCGCTGCCCCGCCCTGCTGCCCTCCCAGGGCGCGGAGGCCTGGAGCAGCCCGGGGTGCGAGGAGGCGGGGCGGGGCGGGCGGCGGTGGGAAACGAGGGGTGGTGGGGGCGGGGATGGGGGCGGGGCGCCTGGCTGGGCGCTCTCCCCTCGCGGCCCGGGAACACTCCAGGCCGCCCTGGCCGCTCGGATCCGGCGATGGGTCGCAGGAGATGCGGCTGCTGGGAGGTGGGGGGCGCGGGGCACTTGGCCCGAGGCGTCGGGGCGTCGGGCCGCCGGGCCCGTGCTCCTCTGAGTCCCCTCCGGCCCGAGGGGCCTCCCAGCGGGAGCCCTGACCTCTGCGGCGCCGGCCGGGCCCCGACTTGCCCAAACCCAGGCGGAGCCACCGGCGCGACCAGAGGGCGTCAGCGGAAGCCCGCCGCGCTGCCCCTGAGGGCGCGGGGAGGCGGGGCGGCCACCCTTCCCCCCGCCAGCGCCGCCCAGGAGACCGGCACCCCGCCCCCAACCCGCCCCTCGCGGGGACCCTGGACAGCTCCTGCTGGCGCCAGCCCAGAGACCCAGAGACAGAGACAGAGACAGAGACACGGAGAAACAGAGAAACGGCGACACGGAGAGGATCCAAGACACGGACCTAGACAGACACCCACCCTGACCCAGAGAGGCTCTGCCCAAGAGCTCGCTTCCCCCCCAGGAGGGCGGTGGTGCTGGAGCTGGGCCCGGGCCAGGAGGCAGGGGCCCCGGGGCTGGCGATCACCCCTGGGGCCCTAGGCCGCGCAGACAGGCTCTCAGGAGTCCCGGGCTCCCGGCATCGCTGCCCCGCCATCGCCCAGGAACCACAGACAGGCACCGGAGCTCGCTGGCGCGCTCTGTCTGCGCTTGCGTGTGCGTGTGCGTGTGCGTGTGCGTGTTGTGCGAGTGGGTGTGTAGGCGTGTGTGTGTGTGTGTGTGTGTGCGCGCGCGCGCGCGCCTGTGTGTCTGTGTGCCTGTGTGTGTGCGCGTCCGGGTTTGCGTGTTCCTTTCTCTCCGCTTCTTCACTCTGGCTCTTTTCCTCTTTCTGCCGGGCACCCCCGACCTTACTGAGGTGATAGAAGGAGCAGGCAGAAAAGTCAGGGCCCAGAGAACTTGGCACGAGAAAGCAGCTCCATCTACCAGACATGTAGAAGCCCCTCCCCGACGACCGACCGCAGCGTCCCCGTTCTGCTCAAGTGCCGCTGGGGACGTTGCCCGGGATCTCCCGCCCGCTAGGTCACCGACGAAGGCGCCTCCGTTTTCCCAAGAGCGCGCTCGCGCCCAGGACGGAGGGAGGAGCAGCACGGTGTGACGACGGGGAGGAAGAGTCGCGTCCGAAGGCCCGTCGGTGCCTGCCGACGTCCCGGCTCTCCCTGTCTCGAGACCTCTGGGCTTCAGGGTTCTGTGCCGCAAGGCTTTCCCGCCGCACCCCCCGGGACCCAGGGCGCGCTGTGTGCGCTGCCCGTCTCCAGCGTTTGGGCCCTGTGGGCCTTCTTGCGTCCCACTGGAAAGGGGACCCTGGGACGGAGAGAAGACGGGCAGGGGGCGGGCTTCGGCAAAGAGAGCGACGGCCATCCACAGACGTCCGACGAGGCCCTCCGGGGCGCCAAGCTCTCCATTTTCCACGGCACGTGTCCTCGTCAGGTTCTGCCACCTCTCGCCGGCATGCGTAGGCACACCGCTGGTCTTGCGGCCCCAGAGGCGAGGAGGCGAACGCCCCGGAGGCCGAGATTGGCACCCGCGTTCTCGGCTGCTGGGTGGCCAGCACCTAGGAGAGTGTCTGGCCGGAAGCAGCCAGGCGATCGATCCCTGGGTGCTGGATGAGCCTCGGCGGCAAGAAGTAGGCTCGTGGGGAAGGACGGCGGCCGAGGCCCGGGCCCCCACCGAGGCCGCGCTCCGTGCTGAGCGGTCCGCTCCGTGTTTCCCGCTTGCGTTCTCACCAGCACTCGCCCCCGCAAGGAGGCACGAACTCCAGGACCCCCTCGCACCAGATGAGGAAAGCGCAGCTCAGGGAGGGCACGTCACTCGCGGGAGACGGCGGCCCTTGGGTTTCAGCTCAGGACTTCGGTCTCCCGAGCCTGCGTTTCGGGGCAAGGCTCCGGTCCCGCGCTCCGGGAAACTGACAGGGACGCAGTCCCGCTTCTCCCCGCAGAAGGTGCTCCTCGGAGATCAGATCCGGGGACCCGTCAGAACCACCCCGGGCACGAGCTGGCAGGGAGCGACGCGCACCGCCCCTCCCCCCCCAGCCCGCAGCCCGCAGCCCGCAGCCCGCAGCCCGCAGCCCGCAGCCCGAGGAAGCGAGGAGCAGGCGATAGAGGCGCTGGGTTGGCAGGAGGGGAAACGGGGCCGGCAGGAGAAGCGAACCGCGGAGAGACTCCCTCCCAGGACGACGATGGCTGAACGGGGAGAGGAGGGAGCTTTGGGTCCTCTCTCGTCCTGCTTTGACCGGGATGTCCCCATTTTTCCACAGCGAGCGAGTATGGCTCTTGGATTCGGTGGGGAAGACGTGGTTTATCTGGAGGACTTTTCCCTTCGGGGGTTCAAAGTCCGTTCTCTGAGGCAAGGCTCCCTCTCTGCCTCCCTGTCCTTCCCATTCGCCTCCCCGGAAGCCAGCTCTCCTCCCGGTTTCCTGGATCCCTTGGCCACGGTCCTCTGTTGCAAACACAGGCAGGTGCAAAGAAGATGCGAAAGGCTGCCCGAGCCACGCGAACGGAAAGCTGAAGCCAGGGAGCCAGGAAGGGCTGGCTGCTGAGGGAGGACGTGTCCTGTCAGGAGGCTTTTCAACTCCCTCTGACAGATGCGGCCTGGAGGGGCGGGGCCCGGCCGGGGCCCTGGGGTGGTAGGGGTCGGGTGTGAGGGGGTGGGTGGGGAGGCGGGGGGAGGCGGGAAGAGAGGGAGGCCCCCGAGTGAGGGGACACCAAAAGCCTCAGCCATCAAGACTCCTCATCTTTGCATCCAGCGTTCTCAAACTCAAAACGAACGCAAGCTCATCCACCAGGAGCAACGTAGCAGCGTTTCCAAGCGAGGCAGGACCGCCCGAAGGCGAAAGCAGAATGGGATCCCAGTCAGGTGGAGCTTGAAACTCAGACCCACCCACCCCCCTACCCCCCCACCACCTCCCCCCCTCCCCCCCACCCCGGGAAGGGGGCTTCTGGAAGGAAAAGCGAGACAAACTGACAGGGACAAACTTAGGTCGGGAAAGGAGTGTTGATTGTGAATGAGCCTCTCAAGGACAAGCGAGCGGGTACCAGGTTTTAGAAGATGACCTGCAGCGGCACAGACGCCAGCAAAGGCAGAAGCCATCCCGTCTTGGGTGAGGTGCCCGAGACGCGCCTCTCTAACCCAGTCCGCCCTGTCCTTGGAGAAGCGGGCGGTGTCTGGAAAAGCCTGACCAGGTGTCTTTCCTCGGTGGGCGGGGCTGGTCGCTTTGGGACCCGTTTGGGCCTCCCGGCACCGCCGTGGAATCCGTTCCACCTGACAGGACGACTCTACCCGGCGGCTGGGGCGGCGGGGGCGGGGCGCCGAGGGAAGGGCTGGGGTGTCACCGGAGCGGGAGCCGAGCGGGTGGGAAGAGGCCGAGGCCAGAGGGAGCCGGCGGGCGGCGTGTGCGGCGTCGGGGTCCCGGTCCCGGTCCCGGTCCCGGTCCCGCCGGGCTGGCCCCGATTGGCCCTGGGTTCGGGTGGGGCCGCGAGCTGGAAGGGTTGGGCTGTGGCGGGGAGGGGTTGGGCCCTGCCCATGGGCGGCGCCGGCGGGCCCGCGGTGCGGAGGGTGGCGGGGGGGGGTGGGGGAGGGCTGGCTGGAGGGGTGGGGGGCGTCCGCGGAGGACGGAGGCCGGAGGCGGCAAAAGGCGAGGGAGGCAAAAGCCTACAGCACCCGGTATTCCCAGGCGGTCTCCCATCCAAGTACTAACCAGGCCCGACCCTGCTTAGCTTCCGAGATCAGACGAGATCGGGCGCGTTCAGGGTGGTATGGCCGTAGACGCTGGCGCCTGCCGCCGGCGCCCCTAAGAAGCCGCGCCGCGTCGCCCGGCCCGCGGCTCGCGCGCGCGCCCAGGCCTCTGTGACGCGCACCCGCCGCCGCCGGCGCCCCCTGCGCCCGCGCTCGGCCTGCCGCCTTCCTCCCGCTGCTGCCTCCCGCCGCGGCCGCCTCGGGCGCGGCCAGCGGGCCAGCCAAACCCTGCGCTGCCCCGCCCTGCTGCCCTCCCAGGGCGCGGAGGCCTGGAGCAGCCCGGGGTGCGAGGAGGCGGGGCGGGGCGGGCGGCGGTGGGAAACGAGGGGTGGTGGGGGCGGGGATGGGGGCGGGGCGCCTGGCTGGGCGCTCTCCCCTCGCGGCCCGGGAACACTCCAGGCCGCCCTGGCCGCTCGGATCCGGCGATGGGTCGCAGGAGATGCGGCTGCTGGGAGGTGGGGGGCGCGGGGCACTTGGCCCGAGGCGTCGGGGCGTCGGGCCGCCGGGCCCGTGCTCCTCTGAGTCCCCTCCGGCCCGAGGGGCCTCCCAGCGGGAGCCCTGACCTCTGCGGCGCCGGCCGGGCCCCGACTTGCCCAAACCCAGGCGGAGCCACCGGCGCGACCAGAGGGCGTCAGCGGAAGCCCGCCGCGCTGCCCCTGAGGGCGCGGGGAGGCGGGGCGGCCACCCTTCCCCCCGCCAGCGCCGCCCAGGAGACCGGCACCCCGCCCCCAACCCGCCCCTCGCGGGGACCCTGGACAGCTCCTGCTGGCGCCAGCCCAGAGACCCAGAGACAGAGACAGAGACAGAGACACGGAGAAACAGAGAAACGGCGACACGGAGAGGATCCAAGACACGGACCTAGACAGACACCCACCCTGACCCAGAGAGGCTCTGCCCAAGAGCTCGCTTCCCCCCCAGGAGGGCGGTGGTGCTGGAGCTGGGCCCGGGCCAGGAGGCAGGGGCCCCGGGGCTGGCGATCACCCCTGGGGCCCTAGGCCGCGCAGACAGGCTCTCAGGAGTCCCGGGCTCCCGGCATCGCTGCCCCGCCATCGCCCAGGAACCACAGACAGGCACCGGAGCTCGCTGGCGCGCTCTGTCTGCGCTTGCGTGTGCGTGTGCGTGTGCGTGTGCGTGTTGTGCGAGTGGGTGTGTAGGCGTGTGTGTGTGTGTGTGTGTGTGTGCGCGCGCGCGCGCCTGTGTGTCTGTGTGCCTGTGTGTGTGCGCGTCCGGGTTTGCGTGTTCCTTTCTCTCCGCTTCTTCACTCTGGCTCTTTTCCTCTTTCTGCCGGGCACCCCCGACCTTACTGAGGTGATAGAAGGAGCAGGCAGAAAAGTCAGGGCCCAGAGAACTTGGCACGAGAAAGCAGCTCCATCTACCAGACATGTAGAAGCCCCTCCCCGACGACCGACCGCAGCGTCCCCGTTCTGCTCAAGTGCCGCTGGGGACGTTGCCCGGGATCTCCCGCCCGCTAGGTCACCGACGAAGGCGCCTCCGTTTTCCCAAGAGCGCGCTCGCGCCCAGGACGGAGGGAGGAGCAGCACGGTGTGACGACGGGGAGGAAGAGTCGCGTCCGAAGGCCCGTCGGTGCCTGCCGACGTCCCGGCTCTCCCTGTCTCGAGACCTCTGGGCTTCAGGGTTCTGTGCCGCAAGGCTTTCCCGCCGCAGCCCCCGGGACCCAGGGCGCGCTGTGTGCGCTGCCCGTCTCCAGCGTTTGGGCCCTGTGGGCCTTCTTGCGTCCCACTGGAAAGGGGACCCTGGGACGGAGAGAAGACGGGCAGGGGGCGGGCTTCGGCAAAGAGAGCGACGGCCATCCACAGACGTCCGACGAGGCCCTCCGGGGCGCCAAGCTCTCCATTTTCCACGGCACGTGTCCTCGTCAGGTTCTGCCACCTCTCGCCGGCATGCGTAGGCACACCGCTGGTCTTGCGGCCCCAGAGGCGAGGAGGCGAACGCCCCGGAGGCCGAGATTGGCACCCGCGTTCTCGGCTGCTGGGTGGCCAGCACCTAGGAGAGTGTCTGGCCGGAAGCAGCCAGGCGATCGATCCCTGGGTGCTGGATGAGCCTCGGCGGCAAGAAGTAGGCTCGTGGGGAAGGACGGCGGCCGAGGCCCGGGCCCCCACCGAGGCCGCGCTCCGTGCTGAGCGGTCCGCTCCGTGTTTCCCGCTTGCGTTCTCACCAGCACTCGCCCCCGCAAGGAGGCACGAACTCCAGGACCCCCTCGCACCAGATGAGGAAAGCGCAGCTCAGGGAGGGCACGTCACTCGCGGGAGACGGCGGCCCTTGGGTTTCAGCTCAGGACTTCGGTCTCCCGAGCCTGCGTTTCGGGGCAAGGCTCCGGTCCCGCGCTCCGGGAAACTGACAGGGACGCAGTCCCGCTTCTCCCCGCAGAAGGTGCTCCTCGGAGATCAGATCCGGGGACCCGTCAGAACCACCCCGGGCACGAGCTGGCAGGGAGCGACGCGCACCGCCCCTCCCCCCCCATCCCGCAGCCCGCAGCCCGCAGCC
Source organism: Equus caballus (assembly GCF_041296265.1). Taxonomy (NCBI): domain Eukaryota; kingdom Metazoa; phylum Chordata; class Mammalia; order Perissodactyla; family Equidae; genus Equus; species Equus caballus. The sequence goes on from NW_027221962.1 coordinate 24,056, forward strand.
CGCAGCCCGCAGCCCGCAGCCCGAGGAAGCGAGGAGCAGGCGATAGAGGCGCTGGGTTGGCAGGAGGGGAAACGGGGCCGGCAGGAGAAGCGAACCGCGGAGAGACTCCCTCCCAGGACGACGATGGCTGAACGGGGAGAGGAGGGAGCTTTGGGTCCTCTCTCGTCCTGCTTTGACCGGGATGTCCCCATTTTTCCACAGCGAGCGAGTATGGCTCTTGGATTCGGTGGGGAAGACGTGGTTTATCTGGAGGACTTTTCCCTTCGGGGGTTCAAAGTCCGTTCTCTGAGGCAAGGCTCCCTCTCTGCCTCCCTGTCCTTCCCATTCGCCTCCCCGGAAGCCAGCTCTCCTCCCGGTTTCCTGGATCCCTTGGCCACGGTCCTCTGTTGCAAACACAGGCAGGTGCAAAGAAGATGCGAAAGGCTGCCCGAGCCACGCGAACGGAAAGCTGAAGCCAGGGAGCCAGGAAGGGCTGGCTGCTGAGGGAGGACGTGTCCTGTCAGGAGGCTTTTCAACTCCCTCTGACAGATGCGGCCTGGAGGGGCGGGGCCCGGCCGGGGCCCTGGGGTGGTAGGGGTCGGGTGTGAGGGGGTGGGTGGGGAGGCGGGGGGAGGCGGGAAGAGAGGGAGGCCCCCGAGTGAGGGGACACCAAAAGCCTCAGCCATCAAGACTCCTCATCTTTGCATCCAGCGTTCTCAAACTCAAAACGAACGCAAGCTCATCCACCAGGAGCAACGTAGCAGCGTTTCCAAGCGAGGCAGGACCGCCCGAAGGCGAAAGCAGAATGGGATCCCAGTCAGGTGGAGCTTGAAACTCAGACCCACCCACCCCCCTACCCCCCCACCACCTCCCCCCCTCCCCCCCACCCCGGGAAGGGGGCTTCTGGAAGGAAAAGCGAGACAAACTGACAGGGACAAACTTAGGTCGGGAAAGGAGTGTTGATTGTGAATGAGCCTCTCAAGGACAAGCGAGCGGGTACCAGGTTTTAGAAGATGACCTGCAGCGGCACAGACGCCAGCAAAGGCAGAAGCCATCCCGTCTTGGGTGAGGTGCCCGAGACGCGCCTCTCTAACCCAGTCCGCCCTGTCCTTGGAGAAGCGGGCGGTGTCTGGAAAAGCCTGACCAGGTGTCTTTCCTCGGTGGGCGGGGCTGGTCGCTTTGGGACCCGTTTGGGCCTCCCGGCACCGCCGTGGAATCCGTTCCACCTGACAGGACGACTCTACCCGGCGGCTGGGGCGGCGGGGGGCGGGGCGCCGAGGGAAGGGCTGGGGTGTCACCGGAGCGGGAGCCGAGCGGGTGGGAAGAGGCCGAGGCCAGAGGGAGCCGGCGGGCGGCGTGTGCGGCGTCGGGGTCCCGGTCCCGGTCCCGGTCCCGGTCCCGCCGGGCTGGCCCCGATTGGCCCTGGGTTCGGGTGGGGCCGCGAGCTGGAAGGGTTGGGCTGTGGCGGGGAGGGGTTGGGCCCTGCCCATGGGCGGCGCCGGCGGGCCCGCGGTGCGGAGGGTGGCGGGGGGGGGTGGGGGAGGGCTGGCTGGAGGGGTGGGGGGCGTCCGCGGAGGACGGAGGCCGGAGGCGGCAAAAGGCGAGGGAGGCAAAAGCCTACAGCACCCGGTATTCCCAGGCGGTCTCCCATCCAAGTACTAACCAGGCCCGACCCTGCTTAGCTTCCGAGATCAGACGAGATCGGGCGCGTTCAGGGTGGTATGGCCGTAGACGCTGGCGCCTGCCGCCGGCGCCCCTAAGAAGCCGCGCCGCGTCGCCCGGCCCGCGGCTCGCGCGCGCGCCCAGGCCTCTGTGACGCGCACCCGCCGCCGCCGGCGCCCCCTGCGCCCGCGCTCGGCCTGCCGCCTTCCTCCCGCTGCTGCCTCCCGCCGCGGCCGCCTCGGGCGCGGCCAGCGGGCCAGCCAAACCCTGCGCTGCCCCGCCCTGCTGCCCTCCCAGGGCGCGGAGGCCTGGAGCAGCCCGGGGTGCGAGGAGGCGGGGCGGGGCGGGCGGCGGTGGGAAACGAGGGGTGGTGGGGGCGGGGATGGGGGCGGGGCGCCTGGCTGGGCGCTCTCCCCTCGCGGCCCGGGAACACTCCAGGCCGCCCTGGCCGCTCGGATCCGGCGATGGGTCGCAGGAGATGCGGCTGCTGGGAGGTGGGGGGCGCGGGGCACTTGGCCCGAGGCGTCGGGGCGTCGGGCCGCCGGGCCCGTGCTCCTCTGAGTCCCCTCCGGCCCGAGGGGCCTCCCAGCGGGAGCCCTGACCTCTGCGGCGCCGGCCGGGCCCCGACTTGCCCAAACCCAGGCGGAGCCACCGGCGCGACCAGAGGGCGTCAGCGGAAGCCCGCCGCGCTGCCCCTGAGGGCGCGGGGAGGCGGGGCGGCCACCCTTCCCCCCGCCAGCGCCGCCCAGGAGACCGGCACCCCGCCCCCAACCCGCCCCTCGCGGGGACCCTGGACAGCTCCTGCTGGCGCCAGCCCAGAGATCCAGAGACAGAGACAGAGACAGAGACACGGAGAAACAGAGAAACGGCGACACGGAGAGGATCCAAGACACGGACCTAGACAGACACCCACCCTGACCCAGAGAGGCTCTGCCCAAGAGCTCGCTTCCCCCCCAGGAGGGCGGTGGTGCTGGAGCTGGGCCCGGGCCAGGAGGCAGGGGCCCCGGGGCTGGCGATCACCCCTGGGGCCCTAGGCCGCGCAGACAGGCTCTCAGGAGTCCCGGGCTCCCGGCATCGCTGCCCCGCCATCGCCCAGGAACCACAGACAGGCACCGGAGCTCGCTGGCGCGCTCTGTCTGCGCTTGCGTGTGCGTGTGCGTGTGCGTGTGCGTGTTGTGCGAGTGGGTGTGTAGGCGTGTGTGTGTGTGTGTGTGTGTGCGCGCGCGCGCGCGCCTGTGTGTCTGTGTGCCTGTGTGTGTGCGCGTCCGGGTTTGCGTGTTCCTTTCTCTCCGCTTCTTCACTCTGGCTCTTTTCCTCTTTCTGCCGGGCACCCCCGACCTTACTGAGGTGATAGAAGGAGCAGGCAGAAAAGTCAGGGCCCAGAGAACTTGGCACGAGAAAGCAGCTCCATCTACCAGACATGTAGAAGCCCCTCCCCGACGACCGACCGCAGCGTCCCCGTTCTGCTCAAGTGCCGCTGGGGACGTTGCCCGGGATCTCCCGCCCGCTAGGTCACCGACGAAGGCGCCTCCGTTTTCCCAAGAGCGCGCTCGCGCCCAGGACGGAGGGAGGAGCAGCACGGTGTGACGACGGGGAGGAAGAGTCGCGTCCGAAGGCCCGTCGGTGCCTGCCGACGTCCCGGCTCTCCCTGTCTCGAGACCTCTGGGCTTCAGGGTTCTGTGCCGCAAGGCTTTCCCGCCGCACCCCCCGGGACCCAGGGCGCGCTGTGTGCGCTGCCCGTCTCCAGCGTTTGGGCCCTGTGGGCCTTCTTGCGTCCCACTGGAAAGGGGACCCTGGGACGGAGAGAAGACGGGCAGGGGGCGGGCTTCGGCAAAGAGAGCGACGGCCATCCACAGACGTCCGACGAGGCCCTCCGGGGCGCCAAGCTCTCCATTTTCCACGGCACGTGTCCTCGTCAGGTTCTGCCACCTCTCGCCGGCATGCGTAGGCACACCGCTGGTCTTGCGGCCCCAGAGGCGAGGAGGCGAACGCCCCGGAGGCCGAGATTGGCACCCGCGTTCTCGGCTGCTGGGTGGCCAGCACCTAGGAGAGTGTCTGGCCGGAAGCAGCCAGGCGATCGATCCCTGGGTGCTGGATGAGCCTCGGCGGCAAGAAGTAGGCTCGTGGGGAAGGACGGCGGCCGAGGCCCGGGCCCCCACCGAGGCCGCGCTCCGTGCTGAGCGGTCCGCTCCGTGTTTCCCGCTTGCGTTCTCACCAGCACTCGCCCCCGCAAGGAGGCACGAACTCCAGGACCCCCTCGCACCAGATGAGGAAAGCGCAGCTCAGGGAGGGCACGTCACTCGCGGGAGACGGCGGCCCTTGGGTTTCAGCTCAGGACTTCGGTCTCCCGAGCCTGCGTTTCGGGGCAAGGCTCCGGTCCCGCGCTCCGGGAAACTGACAGGGACGCAGTCCCGCTTCTCCCCGCAGAAGGTGCTCCTCGGAGATCAGATCCGGGGACCCGTCAGAACCACCCCGGGCACGAGCTGGCAGGGAGCGACGCGCACCGCCCCTCCCCCCCCATCCCGCAGCCCGCAGCCCGCAGCCCGCAGCCCGCAGCCCGCAGCCCGAGGAAGCGAGGAGCAGGCGATAGAGGCGCTGGGTTGGCAGGAGGGGAAACGGGGCCGGCAGGAGAAGCGAACCGCGGAGAGACTCCCTCCCAGGACGACGATGGCTGAACGGGGAGAGGAGGGAGCTTTGGGTCCTCTCTCGTCCTGCTTTGACCGGGATGTCCCCATTTTTCCACAGCGAGCGAGTATGGCTCTTGGATTCGGTGGGGAAGACGTGGTTTATCTGGAGGACTTTTCCCTTCGGGGGTTCAAAGTCCGTTCTCTGAGGCAAGGCTCCCTCTCTGCCTCCCTGTCCTTCCCATTCGCCTCCCCGGAAGCCAGCTCTCCTCCCGGTTTCCTGGATCCCTTGGCCACGGTCCTCTGTTGCAAACACAGGCAGGTGCAAAGAAGATGCGAAAGGCTGCCCGAGCCACGCGAACGGAAAGCTGAAGCCAGGGAGCCAGGAAGGGCTGGCTGCTGAGGGAGGACGTGTCCTGTCAGGAGGCTTTTCAACTCCCTCTGACAGATGCGGCCTGGAGGGGCGGGGCCCGGCCGGGGCCCTGGGGTGGTAGGGGTCGGGTGTGAGGGGGTGGGTGGGGAGGCGGGGGGAGGCGGGAAGAGAGGGAGGCCCCCGAGTGAGGGGACACCAAAAGCCTCAGCCATCAAGACTCCTCATCTTTGCATCCAGCGTTCTCAAACTCAAAACGAACGCAAGCTCATCCACCAGGAGCAACGTAGCAGCGTTTCCAAGCGAGGCAGGACCGCCCGAAGGCGAAAGCAGAATGGGATCCCAGTCAGGTGGAGCTTGAAACTCAGACCCACCCACCCCCCTACCCCCCCACCACCTCCCCCCCTCCCCCCCACCCCGGGAAGGGGGCTTCTGGAAGGAAAAGCGAGACAAACTGACAGGGACAAACTTAGGTCGGGAAAGGAGTGTTGATTGTGAATGAGCCTCTCAAGGACAAGCGAGCGGGTACCAGGTTTTAGAAGATGACCTGCAGCGGCACAGACGCCAGCAAAGGCAGAAGCCATCCCGTCTTGGGTGAGGTGCCCGAGACGCGCCTCTCTAACCCAGTCCGCCCTGTCCTTGGAGAAGCGGGCGGTGTCTGGAAAAGCCTGACCAGGTGTCTTTCCTCGGTGGGCGGGGCTGGTCGCTTTGGGACCCGTTTGGGCCTCCCGGCACCGCCGTGGAATCCGTTCCACCTGACAGGACGACTCTACCCGGCGGCTGGGGCGGCGGGGGCGGGGCGCCGAGGGAAGGGCTGGGGTGTCACCGGAGCGGGAGCCGAGCGGGTGGGAAGAGGCCGAGGCCAGAGGGAGCCGGCGGGCGGCGTGTGCGGCGTCGGGGTCCCGGTCCCGGTCCCGGTCCCGGTCCCGCCGGGCTGGCCCCGATTGGCCCTGGGTTCGGGTGGGGCCGCGAGCTGGAAGGGTTGGGCTGTGGCGGGGAGGGGTTGGGCCCTGCCCATGGGCGGCGCCGGCGGGCCCGCGGTGCGGAGGGTGGCGGGGGGGGGTGGGGGAGGGCTGGCTGGAGGGGTGGGGGGCGTCCGCGGAGGACGGAGGCCGGAGGCGGCAAAAGGCGAGGGAGGCAAAAGCCTACAGCACCCGGTATTCCCAGGCGGTCTCCCATCCAAGTACTAACCAGGCCCGACCCTGCTTAGCTTCCGAGATCAGACGAGATCGGGCGCGTTCAGGGTGGTATGGCCGTAGACGCTGGCGCCTGCCGCCGGCGCCCCTAAGAAGCCGCGCCGCGTCGCCCGGCCCGCGGCTCGCGCGCGCGCCCAGGCCTCTGTGACGCGCACCCGCCGCCGCCGGCGCCCCCTGCGCCCGCGCTCGGCCTGCCGCCTTCCTCCCGCTGCTGCCTCCCGCCGCGGCCGCCTCGGGCGCGGCCAGCGGGCCAGCCAAACCCTGCGCTGCCCCGCCCTGCTGCCCTCCCAGGGCGCGGAGGCCTGGAGCAGCCCGGGGTGCGAGGAGGCGGGGCGGGGCGGGCGGCGGTGGGAAACGAGGGGTGGTGGGGGCGGGGATGGGGGCGGGGCGCCTGGCTGGGCGCTCTCCCCTCGCGGCCCGGGAACACTCCAGGCCGCCCTGGCCGCTCGGATCCGGCGATGGGTCGCAGGAGATGCGGCTGCTGGGAGGTGGGGGGCGCGGGGCACTTGGCCCGAGGCGTCGGGGCGTCGGGCCGCCGGGCCCGTGCTCCTCTGAGTCCCCTCCGGCCCGAGGGGCCTCCCAGCGGGAGCCCTGACCTCTGCGGCGCCGGCCGGGCCCCGACTTGCCCAAACCCAGGCGGAGCCACCGGCGCGACCAGAGGGCGTCAGCGGAAGCCCGCCGCGCTGCCCCTGAGGGCGCGGGGAGGCGGGGCGGCCACCCTTCCCCCCGCCAGCGCCGCCCAGGAGACCGGCACCCCGCCCCCAACCCGCCCCTCGCGGGGACCCTGGACAGCTCCTGCTGGCGCCAGCCCAGAGACCCAGAGACAGAGACAGAGACAGAGACACGGAGAAACAGAGAAACGGCGACACGGAGAGGATCCAAGACACGGACCTAGACAGACACCCACCCTGACCCAGAGAGGCTCTGCCCAAGAGCTCGCTTCCCCCCCAGGAGGGCGGTGGTGCTGGAGCTGGGCCCGGGCCAGGAGGCAGGGGCCCCGGGGCTGGCGATCACCCCTGGGGCCCTAGGCCGCGCAGACAGGCTCTCAGGAGTCCCGGGCTCCCGGCATCGCTGCCCCGCCATCGCCCAGGAACCACAGACAGGCACCGGAGCTCGCTGGCGCGCTCTGTCTGCGCTTGCGTGTGCGTGTGCGTGTGCGTGTGCGTGTTGTGCGAGTGGGTGTGTAGGCGTGTGTGTGTGTGTGTGTGTGTGCGCGCGCGCTGCGCGCCTGTGTGTCTGTGTGCCTGTGTGTGTGCGCGTCCGGGTTTGCGTGTTCCTTTCTCTCCGCTTCTTCACTCTGGCTCTTTTCCTCTTTCTGCCGGGCACCCCCGACCTTACTGAGGTGATAGAAGGAGCAGGCAGAAAAGTCAGGGCCCAGAGAACTTGGCACGAGAAAGCAGCTCCATCTACCAGACATGTAGAAGCCCCTCCCCGACGACCGACCGCAGCGTCCCCGTTCTGCTCAAGTGCCGCTGGGGACGTTGCCCGGGATCTCCCGCCCGCTAGGTCACCGACGAAGGCGCCTCCGTTTTCCCAAGAGCGCGCTCGCGCCCAGGACGGAGGGAGGAGCAGCACGGTGTGACGACGGGGAGGAAGAGTCGCGTCCGAAGGCCCGTCGGTGCCTGCCGACGTCCCGGCTCTCCCTGTCTCGAGACCTCTGGGCTTCAGGGTTCTGTGCCGCAAGGCTTTCCCGCCGCACCCCCCGGGACCCAGGGCGCGCTGTGTGCGCTGCCCGTCTCCAGCGTTTGGGCCCTGTGGGCCTTCTTGCGTCCCACTGGAAAGGGGACCCTGGGACGGAGAGAAGACGGGCAGGGGGCGGGCTTCGGCAAAGAGAGCGACGGCCATCCACAGACGTCCGACGAGGCCCTCCGGGGCGCCAAGCTCTCCATTTTCCACGGCACGTGTCCTCGTCAGGTTCTGCCACCTCTCGCCGGCATGCGTAGGCACACCGCTGGTCTTGCGGCCCCAGAGGCGAGGAGGCGAACGCCCCGGAGGCCGAGATTGGCACCCGCGTTCTCGGCTGCTGGGTGGCCAGCACCTAGGAGAGTGTCTGGCCGGAAGCAGCCAGGCGATCGATCCCTGGGTGCTGGATGAGCCTCGGCGGCAAAGAAGTAGGCTCGTGGGGAAGGACGGCGGCCGAGGCCCGGGCCCCCACCGAGGCCGCGCTCCGTGCTGAGCGGTCCGCTCCGTGTTTCCCGCTTGCGTTCTCACCAGCACTCGCCCCCGCAAGGAGGCACGAACTCCAGGACCCCCTCGCACCAGATGAGGAAAGCGCAGCTCAGGAGGGCACGTCACTCGCGGGAGACGGCGGCCCTTGGGTTTCAGCTCAGGACTTCGGTCTCCCGAGCCTGCGTTTCGGGGCAAGGCTCCGGTCCCGCGCTCCGGGAAACTGACAGGGACGCAGGTCCCGCTTCTCCCCGCAGAAGGTGCTCCTCGGAGATCAGATCCGGGGACCCGTCAGAACCACCCCGGGCACGAGCTGGCAGGGAGCGACGCGCACCGCCCCTCCCCCCCCATCCCGCAGCCCGCAGCCCGCAGCCCGCAGCCCGCAGCCCGCAGCCCGAGGAAGCGAGGAGCAGGCGATAGAGGCGCTGGGTTGGCAGGAGGGAAACGGGGCCGGCAGGAGAAGCGAACCGCGGAGAGACTCCTCCAGGACGACGATGGCTGAACGGGGAGAGGAGGGAGCTTTGGGTCCTCTCTCGTCCTGCTTTGACCGGGATGTCCCCATTTTTCCACAGCGAGCGAGTATGGCTCTTGGATTCGGTGGGGAAGACGTGGTTTATCTGGAGGACTTTTCCCTTCGGGGGTTCAAAGTCCGTTCTCTGAGGCAAGGCTCCCTCTCTGCCTCCCTGTCCTTCCCATTCGCCTCCCCGGAAGCCCAGCTCTCCTCCCGGTTTCCTGGATCCCTTGGCCACGGTCCTCTGTTGCAAACACAGGCAGGTG
>NW_027221963.1:7500-27500 GCF_041296265.1 Equus caballus
CCGAGGGAACGCGCCCGAGAGCGGCGGCGGCCCCCACCCATGCCCCGCACGCCACCACCGGCTGCGGCTCGGGACGGGAGCGAGCGGAGAGCCAGCCGCTCGCGGCGGGGCGGAGCCCGGACAGGGCCGGGCCCTCTCCCCACCCCAGCACGCGACGGGAGAACCACGCGCACGCTCGCGCACACGCGCGGCCCCGCGCCCAACGACGGCCCGGCCGGGCGTGACCCTCCCCCGACTCGGAGGGGGGAGGCGCCGGCCGCGGTAGGCAAAGAGCGGCTCTGCCCACGCGCCACGATGGTGGCGTCCGTGGCTACTACGCGCAGAGGAGGGGCGGCGGCTGGGGGGTCCGGTACCCCAAGGCACCCTCTCGGATCGCTAGAGAAGGCTTTCTCCCCGAGGGCGTGTCGCCCCCGCCCATCGTCCGCCATCGGGCCCACCAAGGCGCTTACAGACACCATGGCCACACAACGCAGGAGGGGTCTGCGGTAGAGGTAAGGCCTAGAGCAAGTCGGAGCGTCCGTGGTCAGGGCCGCGAGCCCGCGCTGCCCCGGGCTCGCCATCTCCGGCCACACTGGGCTTAGCTAGGGATCTAAAAGGCCCCTGTGCGGCTCCCAAGTCAGTGCCTCCCCTCAGGCCGAGACCAAGGGAGGCAGAGACTGGGACGGAGGTGCCGATCAAACAGCACCTCCCAACCAAAGAGCCAGCATCACGCCGCTGGCTCGGCCCGCCACGATCACTCCCACACCCGCGTGGAAACCCCAGCAAGGGGAACACGCGGGCACGCGCCCGAGCCTGCCCGCCCCCACACGGCACGCCGTGGGGGGGGGCGCGACGAGGCACCCGTCCCCCCCGAGGGGGACGGGCACGCCTCCCTTACCGACTCGACCCCCCGCTTCTCAGACACACCAGCGCAGCGGTCACCTGAGGAGGGCGACGGGAACAGGGAACGACACCGCCACTCGGCCTCAGGCGCCTGAGGGACGACCTGGAACACTCCAGGGGCACCGCCAACGGCCGGGGGAGCGCGCTCACGCGTCCAAGAAGGCGCGCGGCGCGGCGGCAACACGGCCCGCCCCACCGTGGGGAGGGCCGCCCGCGAGACACAGCCAAGAGGCACAGGCGGAGCATCCGCCGCGTCACGGAGACCCCGACACCGCCCACGCGCCAAGGCACGGGGCGGGGGGAGCGAGGTCGGGCCGGATTCCGCACCCCTGCCACCTCCCACACGCCACTCGCAGCGGGGGAGAACGGGCGAGGGGGCCCGCGGGCAGAGCGAGAAGAGCGGTCCCGTTCGCCATGAACGTCCGTCCCTCGTCTGGCACGGCTTAGGCCCGGCCCGGGAGAGCACAGCATCACCACATCGATCAGCAGCATAACGCGAGGGATCCCCGAGCAAGGGAAGGCCGGCGAGGACAGCGAGCGGAGGAGCCTGCTTCAGCCTCACCGGCCCCCCTCCTCCTCTAGCAAGCGCGGGCGACGACCCCAGGACGAGAACGCCTGACACGCACTGGCACGGAGCCGGCGGGACGGGGTAAGTCGCGACCGCACCCGGGTGCCGGCGGCAGGGAGTGCACGTGGTAGAGGACCCCGCGCCCCTAACCCCGCCGCCCTCGGGTACCAGAGACCGGAGGTGGCACCACGGTCGCGGGGACGCCTGGAACGCACAAGAGCCGGCGCGCAGGCCCCAGCGGGCGGCTCAAGCGGCGGGGGTGGAAACGGGCGTCCGGTTCTCGGCCAGAGCCCGGAGACCTCCCCGCACACGCATCCAGGCACCCGGAAGCTCTCGGGCGACTGTCACCCGAGCAGAGCGTGTCGGCACTTATCTGGCGGCACAAAACCACCCATTCAGGGGCAAGAATCGCCGCGCCCGGAGACGGGGCCCACCCACGGATCACGAGGGGAACCCCTGGATCACGGCCACGGCCACCAGACCCCAAGCACGACCCCATCGCCACCAGGCCCGGAGCTCCCGGGGCCATCTGGTCGACCCCAGAAGCGTGGCGGCAGGGGGAGCCGGGGACAGCCTCCCCGGGCCGCCCGCGCGGGCCGGGACCGGTCGGTCCCTCCCTCTGAGTCGCCGGGTCAGGACTTAGAAAAGAATTCCACGGAGGAGCCTCCGGCGACCGGGCCCGGGGCGGGACCGTGGCTCCCGTCCCTCAGCCGGGGCTCCACCTACGCCTCGAGCCGGCCCCCTCCCACCTCCGGACAAAGACGCGACCCGCGAAACTCGGAGAGAGAAGTCCGGTCCGACGGCCCGGACCCACCCCGGGCACGCGTCCCGGCCGGGGACGCCCTCCCCGGCCCGCCCTCGAGGGCTCCCGCGGCCGGTCCACGCTCTTCTCCAGGGCGGGACTTGGACAAAAAACTGCCACGGAGGAGGAGGCATCCGAGGACCGGGCCCGGTCCCCACCGCCAGAGCCGGTCGACTCGGAAGACCAGTGGGGAAAAGGCCAGCCCGGCGGCCGAGCCCGTCGCGCCCTCCACGGGCCTCCCCCACAAGGCCCCGGCCGGTCCCCCACCTCCGGAGCGGGGCGCGGAAAGGGGATCGGCGACGCGGAAGGCCCGACCACCGGGCCGCCCTCAGGACGACGGCCGGGCACGGGACGAGTTCCCTCGCCCGTTCCCCCGCGGCGGCCCCCCACCCCCTCCCGGGGACGGAGGGGCACCGGCGGCTGCTGGTCGACCCGTCCGGGAGGCCCCACACCCCGGCCGGCACCGGGCGGCGCGGCGACAGCCACCTCCCTCAGTAGCCTGCACCTCCAATCTCCGGCGAGCGGGCGTCGCGCTCACGCCCCGGCGCCACCGGGCCAGATCCCGCCAGCGACGCCGGCCTCCCGGGACTCTGCCTCGGTCACCGCGGCCGAGTCCCGTCCCTTGGCCTGCGTCGCCGGAGCTCCGGAGGAAAGAGACGATATAAAAGCGGCCGCCAGGTGGCACCCGGCGACCGGCGACCGCCTCAGCGGGACGGAGCCGGAGCGCGGGCCCGCCAGGGAGCACAGCCGGGCCGCCGGGCCGCCAGATCCCGTCCCGGCGCCCCCTCGGACCCAGCCTCCCGGCCCAGCTCGGCCCCGGGGCGTCCGCCCGCGGGCTCCCGGCCGCCAAGGCGCAGCCCCAGCCGCAGGAGGGGGACCCGGAAAAGGTTTCTCGGGCGCTCACCGGGAAGGGGACGGGGAGAGTTCCCCCAGAGAGGCCAGGGGTCGGCCCGGGCCGGGCTGAGCCGGTGCGGCCGGGAGGCCGCCGCTTCCCGGAGCGGCCGGAGCGCCCCCGGGGCTCCCGGGAGGACTTAGAAAATCAGGGCGGGCGGGGGACGGTCAAACCGAAACCAGGCACGTCATCCGAGAAGGACCGTGATGACGGGAGGAGGAAAGCTTTCAAGCGCAGAGGGTCTGTCGAAGGCAGGCGGAGAGTCTACCCGCTGAAACGGACGAAGATGGGAAAAAGAGGCTAGCTGAGGTGCCGACATTTAAGGAAATTAAAAAAAAAAAAAAAAGCACGAGGGCGTGGAGAACTGGGGGAAAATCAACACTGAGAAATCTACCCTCTGAAACTGACGAAGATGGGCAACAGGGGCTAGCTCGGGTGGCAATCTTTAAGCAGAACACACACACACACACACACACACACAAGCGCGTAGAGACCTGGGGAAAAAGCAACGCTGAGAAATCTACCCTCTGAAACTGACGAACATGGGCAACACAGGCTAGCTCAGGTGGCAATCGTTAAGCAAAAAAATAAATAAATAAAATAAAAAACTACAATGGCGAGGAGACCCGGTGAAAAAGCAACCCTGAAAAAAGGTACCCGCTGAAACGGAGGAAGCAGGGCAACAGAGCCTAGCTCAGGTGACAATATTTAAGCCAAAAAGAAAGAAAGAAAGAAACGAAGAAAAGAGCAAGGGAGTGGAGACCTTGGGAAAGAGCGATACTGAAAAATCTAGCCTCTGAAACTGACAAAGATGGGCAACACACGTTAGCTCAAGTGCCAATCTTGCAAAGAAAACACACACACTCACACACACACACACACTGAGGGACGTGGAGACCTGGGGAAAAAGCAACACTGAGAAATCCACCCTCTGAAGCTGACGAAAATGGGCCACAGAGGCTAGCTCAGGCGGCAATCGTTAAGCAAAAGAAACACACAAGGGCGTGGAGACCTGGGGAAAAAGCAACACTGAGAAATCCACCCTCAGAAACTGAGAAAGAAGCGCAACAGAGGCTAGCTCAGGTGGCAATCGTTAAGCAAAAGAAACACACAAGGGCGTGGAGACCCGGGTAAAAAGCAGCACGGAGAAATCCACCCTCTGAAACTGAGGAACATGGGCAACAGACGCTAGCTCAGGTTGGAACCTTTAAGCAGAAAAGAAAGACACCAGGGCGTGGAGAGCTGGCGAAAAAGCAACACTGAGAAATCTACCCTCTGAAACTGAGAAAGAAGCGCAACAGAGGCTAGCTCAGGTGGCAATCTTTAAGCAAAAGAAACACACAAGGGCGTGGAGACCTGGGGAAAAAGCAACACTGAGAAATCTACCCTCTGAAGCTGACGAAAATGGGCAACAGAGGCTACCTCAGGTGGCAATCATTAAGCAAAATAATAAAATAAAATAAAAAACTACAATGGCGAGGAGACCCGGTGAAAAAGCAACCCTGAAAAAAGGTACCCGCTGAAACGGAGGAAGCAGGGCAACAGAGCCTAGCTCAGGTGACAATATTTAAGCCAAAAAGAAAGAAAGAAAGAAAGAAAGAAAGAAAGAAAGAAAGAAAGAAAGAAAGAAAAGAGCAAGGGAGTGGAGACCTTGGGAAAGAGCAATACTGAAAAATCTAGCCTCTGACTGACAAAGACTGGCAACACACGTTAGCTCAAGTGCCAATCTTGCAAAGAAAACACACACACTCACACACACACACACACTGAGGGACGTGGAGATCTGGGGAAAAAGCAACACTGAGAAATCCACCCTCTGAAGCTGACGAAAATGGGCCACAGAGGCTAGCTCAGGTGGCAATCGTTAAGCAAAAGAAACACACAAGGGCGTGGAGACCCGGGTAAAAAGCAGCACGGAGAAATCCACCCTCTGAAACTGAGGAACATGGGCAACAGACCCTAGCTCAGGTTGCAACCTTTAAGCAGAAAAGAAAGACACCAGGGCGTGGAGACCCGGGTAAAAAGCAGCACGGAGAAATCCACCCTCTGAAACTGACGAACATGGGCAACAGAGGCTAGCTCAGGTGGCAATCGTTAAGCAAAAGAAACACACAGGGGCGTGGAGACCTGGGCAAAAAGCAGCACTGAGAAATCTACCCTCTGAAACTGACGAAGATGGGCCACAGAGGCTAGCTCAGGTGGCAATCGTTAAGCAAAAGAAACACACAAGGGCGTGGAGACCTGGGGAAAAAGCAACACTGAGAAATCCACCCTCTCAAACTGACGACCATGGGCAACACGGGCTAGCTCAGGTGGCAATTTTTAAGGAAAAATAAAAGGAAGTGCGTGGAGACCTGGGGAAAAAGCAACACGGAGAAATCCACCCTCAGAAACTGAGAAAGAAGCGCAACAAAGGCTAGCTCAGGTGGCAATCGTTAAGCAAAAGAAACACACAAGGGCGTGGAGACCTGGGGAAAAAGCAGCACTGAGAAATGTACCCTCTGAAACTGACGACGATGGGCAACAGAGGCTAGCTCAGGTGGCAATCTTTAAGCAAAAGGAAAACACAAGGGCGTGGAGACCTGGGGAAAAAGCAACACTGAGAATTCTACCCTCTGAAACTGCCGAAGATGGGCAACAGATGCTAGCTTTGGTTCAATATTTGAGCAAAAAAAAAAAAAAACACACACACACACACACAAGGGCGTGCAGAACTTGGGAAAGAGCAAGACTGAGAAATCTACCCTCTGAAACTGACAAAGATGGGCAACAGAGACTAGCTCAGGTGGCAATCGTTAAGCAAAAGAAACAGACAAGGGCGTGGAGACCTGGGGAAAAAGCAGCACGGAGAAATCCACCCTCTGAAACTGACGAAGATGGGCCACAGAGGCTACCTCAGGTGGCAATCATTAAGCAAAAATATAAAATAAAATAAAAAACTACAATGGCGAGGAGACCCGGTGAAAAAGCAACCCTGAAAAAAGGTACCCGCTGAAACGGAGGAAGCAGGGCAACAGAGCCTAGCTCAGGTGACAATATTTAAGCCAAAAAGAAAGAAAGAAAGAAACGAAGAAAAGAGCAAGGGAGTGGAGACCTTGGGAAAGAGCGATACTGAAAAATCTAGCCTCTGAAACTGACAAAGATGGGCAACACACGTTAGCTCAAGTGCCAATCTTGCAAAGAAAACACACACACTCACACACACACACACACTGAGGGACGTGGAGACCTGGGGAAAAAGCAACACTGAGAAATCCACCCTCTGAAGCTGACGAAAATGGGCCACAGAGGCTAGCTCAGGCGGCAATCGTTAAGCAAAAGAAACACACAAGGGCGTGGAGACCTGGGGAAAAAGCAACACTGAGAAATCCACCCTCAGAAACTGAGAAAGAAGCGCAACAGAGGCTAGCTCAGGTGGCAATCGTTAAGCAAAAGAAACACACAAGGGCGTGGAGACCCGGGTAAAAAGCAGCACGGAGAAATCCACCCTCTGAAACTGAGGAACATGGGCAACAGACGCTAGCTCAGGTTGGAACCTTTAAGCAGAAAAGAAAGACACCAGGGCGTGGAGAGCTGGCGAAAAAGCAACACTGAGAAATCTACCCTCTGAAACTGAGAAAGAAGCGCAACAGAGGCTAGCTCAGGTGGCAATCTTTAAGCAAAAGAAACACACAAGGGCGTGGAGACCTGGGGAAAAAGCAACACTGAGAAATCTACCCTCTGAAGCTGACGAAAATGGGCAACAGAGGCTACCTCAGGTGGCAATCATTAAGCAAAATAATAAAATAAAATAAAAAACTACAATGGCGAGGAGACCCGGTGAAAAAGCAACCCTGAAAAAAGGTACCCGCTGAAACGGAGGAAGCAGGGCAACAGAGCCTAGCTCAGGTGACAATATTTAAGCCAAAAAGAAAGAAAGAAGAAAGAAAGAAAGAAAGAAAGAAAGAAAGAAAGAAAGAAAGAAAGAAAGAAAGAAAAGAGCAAGGGAGTGGAGACCTTGGGAAAGAGCAATACTGAAAAATCTAGCCTCTGACTGACAAAGACTGGCAACACACGTTAGCTCAAGTGCCAATCTTGCAAAGAAAACACACACACTCACACACACACACACACTGAGGGACGTGGAGATCTGGGGAAAAAGCAACACTGAGAAATCCACCCTCTGAAGCTGACGAAAATGGGCCACAGAGGCTAGCTCAGGTGGCAATCGTTAAGCAAAAGAAACACACAAGGGCGTGGAGACCCGGGTAAAAAGCAGCACGGAGAAATCCACCCTCTGAAACTGAGGAACATGGGCAACAGACCCTAGCTCAGGTTGCAACCTTTAAGCAGAAAAGAAAGACACCAGGGCGTGGAGACCCGGGTAAAAAGCAGCACGGAGAAATCCACCCTCTGAAACTGACGAACATGGGCAACAGAGGCTAGCTCAGGTGGCAATCGTTAAGCAAAAGAAACACACAGGGGCGTGGAGACCTGGGCAAAAAGCAGCACTGAGAAATCTACCCTCTGAAACTGACGAAGATGGGCCACAGAGGCTAGCTCAGGTGGCAATCGTTAAGCAAAAGAAACACACAAGGGCGTGGAGACCTGGGGAAAAAGCAACACTGAGAAATCCACCCTCTCAAACTGACGACCATGGGCAACACGGGCTAGCTCAGGTGGCAATTTTTAAGGAAAAATAAAAGGAAGTGCGTGGAGACCTGGGGAAAAAGCAACACGGAGAAATCCACCCTCAGAAACTGAGAAAGAAGCGCAACAAAGGCTAGCTCAGGTGGCAATCGTTAAGCAAAAGAAACACACAAGGGCGTGGAGACCTGGGGAAAAAGCAGCACTGAGAAATGTACCCTCTGAAACTGACGACGATGGGCAACAGAGGCTAGCTCAGGTGGCAATCTTTAAGCAAAAGGAAAACACAAGGGCGTGGAGACCTGGGGAAAAAGCAACACTGAGAATTCTACCCTCTGAAACTGCCGAAGATGGGCAACAGATGCTAGCTTTGGTTCAATATTTGAGCAAAAAAAAAAAAAAAACACACACACACACACACAAGGGCGTGCAGAACTTGGGAAAGAGCAAGACTGAGAAATCTACCCTCTGAAACTGACAAAGATGGGCAACAGAGACTAGCTCAGGTGGCAATCGTTAAGCAAAAGAAACAGACAAGGGCGTGGAGACCTGGGGAAAAAGCAGCACGGAGAAATCCACCCTCTGAAACTGACGAAGATGGGCCACAGAGGCTACCTCAGGTGGCAATCATTAAGCAAAAATATAAAATAAAATAAAAAACTACAATGGCGAGGAGACCCGGTGAAAAAGCAACCCTGAAAAAAGGTACCCGCTGAAACGGAGGAAGCAGGGCAACAGAGCCTAGCTCAGGTGACAATATTTAAGCCAAAAAGAAAGAAAGAAAGAAAGAAAGGTAGGAAGAAAGAAAAGAGCAAGGGAGTGGAGACCTTGGGAAAGAGCGATACTGAAAAATCTAGCCTCTGACTGACAAAGACTGGCAACACACGTTAGCTCAAGTGCCAATCTTGCAAAGAAAACACACACACTCACACACACACACACTGAGGGACTTGGAGACCTGGGGAAAAAGCAACACTGAGAAATCCACCCTCTGAAGCTGACGAAAATGGGCCACAGAGGCTAGCTCAGGTGGCAATCGTTAAGCAAAAGAAACACACAAGGGCGTGGAGACCTGGGGAAAAAGCAACACTGAGAAATCCACCCTCTGAAACTGACGAAAATGGGCCACAGAGGCTAGCTCAGGTGGCAATCGTTAAGCAAAAGAAACACACAAGGGCGTGGAGACCTGGGGAAAAAGCAACACGGAGAAATCCACCCTCTGAAACTGACGAAGAAGGGCAACAGATGCTAGCTTAGGTTCAATATTTGAGCAAAAAAAAAAAAAACAAAAAAAAACCCACACACAAGGGCGTGCAGAACTTGGGAAAGAGCAAGACTGAGAAATCTACCCTCTGAAACTGACAAAGATGGGCCACAGAGGCTAGCTCAGGTGGCAATCGTTAAGCAAAAGAAACACACAAGGGCGTGGAGACCTGGGGAAAAAGCAACACTGAGAAATCTACCATCTGAAACTGAAGAAGATGGGCAACAGAGGCTAGCTCAGGTGGCAATCGTTAAGCAAAAAAAATAAAAAATAAAAAAATACAATGGCGAGGAGACCCGGTGAAAAAGCAACCCTGAAAAAAGGTACCCTCTGAAACGGAGGAAGCAGGGCAACAGAGCCTAGCTCAGGTGACAATCTTTAAGCCAAAAAAAAAAAAAAGAAAAGAAAAGAGCAAGGGAGTGGAGACCTTGGGAAAGTGCGATACTGAAAAATCTAGCCTCTGAAACTGACAAAGATTGGCAACACACGTTAGCTCAAGTGCCAATCTTGCAAAGAAAACACACACACTCACACACACACACACTGAGGGACTTGGAGACCTGGGGAAAAAGCAACACTGAGAAACCTACCCTCTCAAACTGACGAAGATGGGCAACAGATGCTAGCTTAGGTTCAATATTTGAGCAAAAAAAAAAAAACACACACACACACACAAGGGCGTGCAGAACTTGGGAAAGAGCAAGACTGAGAAATCTACCCTCTGAAACTGACAAAGATGGGAAACAGAGGCTTAGCTCAGGTGGCAATCTTTAAGCAGAAAAAAAAAACAACAACAACAAAAAAAAACCCCACAATGGAGTGGAGACCCGGGGGAAATCAACACTGAAAAATACAAATACAATGGAAGGCCAATAGACAGAGCAGGCACTTTCACCTGGGGAGGAGGAGGTACGCATGGATGACCAATGAGCGCATGAAAAGATGTGAGCTGTTCCCTGGAAAAGCAAGTGAGAAAATTAGAGGGAGACATTGTGGGGACACATGGGTGAGACTGGCTTCTTCCAAATACAGGAACAGGATCAAACTGCTAGTGAGGTCGCGGAGAAGCCAAGTCAGTCACTCACGCCTCACTGGTGGTGAAGGGAAACGGTATGGCCTCTGTGAAAAATGGCGTGGCGGGTTCCAAAACTCACACGCCGCGGAAACAACCACCGAAAGTGGCAACCTACATAAGCCCTTGGTGTATCTTGCCTCCTAAGAGCGTCTGTATGTAGCTGGAGCCTTGGGTCGTTAAGGCTTCCACAGTGATCTGTGGTGGTGGTGGTGGGGGGCCTTGGGCCTTGGGGGTCTCCGCTGGACCTCCAGGAAGTCAGCTTTTGTGGAGTCCCGTGAGTCCTTCCAGGGAGGGAGGCATCCAACCCGAGGGTGGTCTGGAGGGCCCCACTCCCGCCACTCCCGGGGGCTGGGGCGGGGGGCGGGGTGGGGGCTGCGGCCACGTTCCTGTTCATTCACACAGAATCCGGGGCATGAATGTTCTTAGCAGCTCTGTTCCACACAGACCCACACTGGAAACCACACAGACGTCCTGCAAGTCCCATCCCTTGCTCATGTCGCCGGGGCTCCGGAGGAGGGCCACTCTGTAAAAGCGGCCGCCAGATGGCGCCCAACAACCGGCGCGGAGGGGTCAGCGGGAGGGAACCGGGTCACCGGCCAGCGAGAGTGCACAGCCTGAGCCCACCGCCGGGTCAGGTCTCTCTCTGTCTACCTCTGTCTCTGTCTCTCTGTCTCTCTGTCTCTGACTCTGTCTCTCTCTCTCTTTCTCTCTGGGCCCGCTTGGGGCGGCCGGGAGGTCACCACGCCAGGCCCCAGGGTGTCCACCTCGGAGCTCCCAGGCAGCACAGGGCAACCCTGGGCGCAGAAGGAGGTCTTGGAAAATCGGCGGGGAGGGGGGTGGGGTGGGTGGGCTTGCCAGGAAGGGGACAGACTCCCCACGTGACTCCTGGGCCGGGCCGGGGCTGCCGGCTGGCTGACGCGGACAGAGGGTGGAAAAGTCCCCGGAGATGCCACGGGGCAGGCCGGGGCTGCCGGCCCCCGATTCCCGGAGCGGCCCGAGCACTTCCCGGGTCCCGGGAGGACTTAGAAAATCAGGGCGGGGTGGGGGGTGGGGGTCGCTGTCAAACCGAAACCATGCACGTCATCAGAGAAGGACCGTGACGACGGAGGAATTGTCCGCAGTCTGTCAGGAATTGTGTGCAGCCTGTCACTTCCGGCCCAGAGGGTCTTTCTAAGGCAGACGGACAGACAGAGCCCACAAGTCGTAGAGGAAAGGACCGAGCCGCTTGGCCGCTGAAAAGTTTACAAGACAAAACGGGTCTCCCTCCGCACGGGGCCACAGCAAAGCCCAAAGACGACACACGGGGGGAGCATGGGTGCAGATTCACGTGTGGTGATAAGAATATGGATTTCAGCAGGGCTTCCCGTCCTCATCAACAAGCAGAAGCACCCAAATGGTGCGGGTTGGGGGCAGAGACCTCACAGCCATTCCCTCCACAAATCGAGTTCCCCGGGACATCCTCACAGCGCCGTGCTGTGAGTGTGTGTGGGTGTTTAAAATGGGGTAAATGTGGACGTGGAACTGCTCCGTGAAACCAAAATAACAACAGTCGTAGATCTTCTTTGGTCATTTAGAAAATTCTTCCCCCCCCCCCCCAGCGGTGCACGTATTTCCCTTCCAAAAAAGAAGAACGGGAAAGGAGATGTTAAAGGCAAGCAGAGAGAGGAAAACTGTTGCAAAACAAAAGCTGAGCTCCCGTCCGAGGGAGGCCTCCTCCGTTAGAGGCCTAGGAAATCATTCTGACAAAATGGAGGATCTCTGTCTTTGGTGTCGATTCCCTCAGAGGTCAAGAGAAACCTTTTCCAATGTCTTTATCAGGAGGAGACTAGAAGTTAGAGAAAAGTATCCTTTCGAGAGCGAGAAAAACCAATTCTGATTTTGCATCAGCTTCCCTCCGATCTTGAAACTCATTGACTTGATTCCATTCTGTCGATGGAAATAATCCGGAACCAATCTATCCGTGAAAATCGGGGTGAGTTTATTCTGACCTAAGATGTAAGGACTGTGGCCCGGGGCCTTTCTTCCTGAAGGAAGAAAGGGCGCCCGGGAAGTGGGGTGTACAGAGTGCTTCTAGACCCCCAGAGAGGACGTTTCACATAGGATCGAAAGGTCCCTTGGACGATAGTCGCGACACTGCTCTGTCAGCACAGCGATCGACAGACACTGCTGGGTGGCAGGTCTGTTGTCTGGGCCTGGGTGGTCACAGGTGAGCCGGATGGTCAAAGGTGAGCGCAACCATCCGTTCCTAGCCTAAGGAAAGATGCCTCTCCTTAAGGAAAGGCCCGAGCACGGGGAAGCTGCTCCTTTCCCTTAAGGGCATTGGTTCTTGCCGTAGGAAATGTTTAAAGCAGATCTACGATGCGATGCGTGCTCGACGGCCACGTCAGGCCCTTTTGGAAAAACACTGTCAGGCCGAATTAGGCCGACACCCAATGGCTTCCTCATAGACTCCAATAGATCCTATCGCTCGCCATTTCTATCTGTCCACTCGTTCCAATTTTAGGCCACTTGACCACGAACAGACCTTTTTCTCAGATTTTTTTCCCCGTGATCACCTTTTCACAGACAAAACGATCTTTACTTTTTAGGCCCTCTTGCCTGAAGGCAGCCATCTCACTTTCCTTGAACACAAAGATGTTTCCCATATTCACTTTTAGTGGCTTTTTGTTTTGTTTTGTGTTGTTTTGTTTTGAGGACGATGAGCCCTGAGCTAACTGCTGCCAATCCTCCTCTTTTTGCCGAGGAAGGCTGGCCCTGAGCTAACCTCCGTGCCCATCTTCCTCTACTTCATATGTGGGACGCCTACCACCACGTGGCTCGCCCAGCGGTGCCACGTCCACCCCCGGGATCCGAACCGGCGAACCCCGGGCCGGCGAAGTGGAACAGGCACACTTAACCAGCGCGCCACTGGGCCGGCCTAGTGGCTTTCATCGCATTCGTTAAGTAGAATTTTTAACCCTCACGAACCTTAATTTTGGTGAAAACTAAGAAGTCAGCAATTAGGAACTGTCCTTCCCATGAGCAGTCTGTCGCTTGGCCAATTTCTAAACACTTGGCCACTTTTAGAAACATGGGATTTCATAGGTTTATCTCTTCCTTCGCTTTATTTGATTTCATCTCACTTTAGTGTTTGGGTGAGGAAGATCGGCCCTCACAGAGCTGACGCCTGTTGCCAATCTTCCTCTTCTTTCTGCTTGAGGGAGAGCGGGCCCGAGGTAACACCTGCGCCCCACTTCCTTGATCTTGCGGACGGGATGCCACCACAGCCCGGTGTGAGGAGCGGTGGAGGTCCACGCCCGGGATCTGAACCCGAGGACCCCAGGCTGCCGAAGCTGAGTGCAGGAGCTTAACCACTATGCCGCCGGGCCGCCGTCCCCTGTCAAAGCTTTTAATAAAGCACGAGACGTGTTCCTCGATAGACCCAAACGTCTTTTCGTTTCCGTATCCTCACAAACCCAAAGTAGATAAACTTCTATTTAGCCACTCACGTCTCAGGTTCTATCTTACTCGGAAATGATCTACATCGTCAGGGAAATTGTTTTTGTCTTAAGTTTGGCACCCGAGCTAACGACTCTTGCCAATCTTCCGTTTTTGTTTTTTTCCCCCCCTCCCGATTTTTCTCCCCAAATCCCCCCCATGACATAGTTGTCTATCTTAGTTGAGGGCCGTTCTAGTGGTGGCATGCGGGACGCCGCCTCCACACGGCCCGACGAGCGGTGCCGTGTCCGTGCCCGGGATCTGAACGGGCAAAACCCTGGGCCGCCGAAGGGGAGCGTGTGAACTTAACCACTCGGCCACGGGGCTGCCCCCGTCCGTGGACTTTTTTATCACCTGATTTCACCTCGCAAAACTTCAAAGCTTCAAGTTATCAGAGAGGTTTGGGAAGTTGTTTCAATTTATTTAATTAATTTATTTTTCGAGGAAGACGAGCCCCGAGCTGACACCTGCTGCCAATTCTCCTCTTTTTGCCCCGGGAGAGTGGTCCCGAGCTAACATCCGTGCCCATCCTCCTCCCGTTGATAGGCGGGACGCCGACCACAGCATGGCTCACCAAGCGGCGCCACGTCCGCACCCCGGATCCGAACCGGCGAACCCCTGGCCGACAAAACGGAACGTGCGAACTTAACTGCTGTGCCGCCGGGCTGGCCCTTCGGGAAGTTCTTTTCAGGACACGGGCCATAAACTAGAATCACCGCTACAGGTTTATCGGAGCGACATCAGCGTTCGTGGTGGATTGAGTCGTCCCCTCTGTCTCTCCCCTCCAGGGGACAACCAAAGGGACATCTATCGACCCACCCACCAAGGATTCCCCCCCGCATGGCACAGCAGGATGCCTGAGAGATCCACGCAGCCCTACAGCGGCAAGTCACATTCGCACAGTCAAAATTCAATGGCAGAGGGGGCTGGCCCCGTGGCCGAGTGGTTAAGTTCGCGCGCTCCGCTGCAGGCGGCCCAGTGTTTCGTGGGTTCGAATCCTGGGCGCGGACATGGCACTGTTCATCAGACCACGCTGAGGCAGCGTCCCACATGCCACAACTAGAAGAACCCACAACGAAGAATACACAACTATGTACCGGGGGGCTTTGGGGAGAAAAAGGAAAAAATAAAATCTTTAAAAAAAAAATTCAATGGCAGAGACAAAACGTTAAGGTCAGCGAGAGGGAAGAGAATAACCGGCCCAGGAGCAACGGTGTGAAGAACATGGAGAAGACGGGTCCTAGACGCCGGGGTCCCCGGAGCAGCGATTTCATCAGAGGCCCGCGAACGTCCACGATCTCCACACCACGTTTATGGCCGACTGCGTGTGTGGGTCCTTTGGAATCGACCAGGCTACCGTCTGGGCCACTTTGGGACATCGTGTCTAGCTGCCCCGAGCGGTGGAGCTGTCGTTCGAGTGTAAGATGGGGCCCATCCGGGGAGAGCATGGGGACGGGGAAAGGGAGGCCGCGGGAAGTCACAGAGTCTGAGGTGTTCGGGGGAGACCGACTCTTCTAAAGTGGAGGCGGTAGAAGGAGAGCAGCAGGATTTTTGGATTTTTGTTCTCTCTGTTAGGTATCTGGGTCCGGAGGAGAGTGGGGCGGGGGGGGATGGTTGTGGTGGTGGTGGTGGTGGTGGTGGTGGGTGTGAGGCTGAGGCAGGGCTGGTGTTTCCTTTCCGGGTCAGGTGAAAGAGCTCCTCCAGTGGAGGTTTTTGGACAAGGGGTCTGGTCTGGCAGGATGGGAGGTTGCGGGTCGAGCCACAGGGGAATCTGTCGTAGCTCAGACTCGGGCCTTTGAAGAAATAGACAGAGAGAGGAGTTTTGCTCTGTCTGTCACCGCAGCCGGCACCTCAGGAGCAACAACAGAAGGCTTCCCGAATGAGTGAAGGGGCAGGAGCCAGCGTGCCCCGTGCCTCTCTCAGCCCTGCGCCGGCAGGGAAGGAAGCAGGCAGGCAGGCAGGCAGGCAGGCCTCAGGGCTACTCCCGTCCTACTGCCCGGTGGTCCCTGTCCCGGCCCCGCCCCCACTCTCCCCCTGACCCTCACTGCTCCCCAGCCCTCTTCTCAGCCAGAGAGGCGATGGGGGGGGCGGGGCGGTCCCAGAACAAGTTTCCTCTCATCCACCATCATCTTGCCACCCTGACGACTTGGCCCGAGATCCGGCCTAGGCTGTAGCCGTGTGTGGTTTTCCTGTGGACAAGGGGGCCGGTTCACCATTTCGGAGGAAACCCCTAGCCTTCCACTGCCGAGTCGAGTCGGTGGGACTCGCCAGCCTGGAAGGGGGGAGGGGGGAGGGGAGGTCAGGCCCATTCATTCCGACGGGCCTGGTGTCAGGGCTTCATTCAAGTGCAGGAAGCTCTCTCCCATGGCCTCGGGCTCTTTTCCATTGAACGGCTTTCTTCAATTCCCCCACCCTTAGGCCGCAGTCCGCCAAGGGCCGGGAGGCAGGGAGGGAAGATGTTGGGGCAGGGTGGCTGTCTGAGAAACTCGCCTCGTCTGGGGCAGAAAGAGTGCCCCCCTCCTTTCTCTAACCCTACTAGACTGCTTGAGGATCACGGACGGTTTGGCTCATCGATGAGCCCTGCGTTATGGGCCCGGCAAGCAAACTCCTAACTGGCAACCCGCTGCTCTAGGCGTGTGTGGGTTTTTTGATCATTCACCTTCAAGTTCGCACGACATTGGTCCGTGTCCCCCGCCCCAGCTTCCCATGGGAAATCCTCCGTCTCTTTCCACAGACTCACTGGCGACTTCACACAGCGCCTGCCTCCTCCTCCTCCTCCTCCTCCTCCTCCTCCTCCTCCTCCTCCGAAGGAAGGAAGGAAGGAAGGAAGGAAGGAAGGAAGGGGCTGACCCCGTGGCCGAGCAGTTGAGTTTGCACGCTCCGCTTCAGCGGCCCGGGGCTTCAAAGGTTCGGATCCTGGGCTCGGACACGGTACCGCTCATCAAGCCACGCTGAGGTGGCGTCCCACACGGCAGAACCAGAGGGACCCTCAAAGAGAATATACAACTAGGTACTGGGGTGCTCTGGGGAGAAGAAGAAGAAGGAGGAGGAATAAAAAGAAAAGATAAGATTGGCAATGAGCTCGGGTGCCAGTCTTTAAAAAAAAAAAAAAAAGAGGAAGAAAGATGGACAAACAGGAACGAATCCCACTGACGGCACCTCCAAATGGTGGGGGGTAGGGGGGTGGGGGGGGTGGGGAGTGGCATCATCGGGCCAATGGTGACTCTAAGTCGTGATCCCGCGGTTGTGTTATTTGATATTTTATCGAATCGATTTATTATTTTATTTTTGAGGAAGATGAGCCCTGAGCGAACATCTGCCGCCAATCCTCCTCTGTCGGCTGAGGAAGACTGGCCCTGAGCTGACATCCGTGCCCATCCCCCTCTACTTTCCAGGTGGGACGCCTGCCACAGCGTGTCTCGCCAAGCGGTGCCGGGTCCTGCGCCCGGGATCCGGACCGGCGAACCCGGGGCCGGCGGAGCGGAACGTGCGAACTTCACCGCCGCGCCACCGGGCCGGCCCCCGGAGTTGTTTAAAAAATCCAGTAAGGGGCTGGCCCCGTGGCCGAGTGGTTAAGTTCGCGCGCTCCGCTGCAGGCGGCCCAGTGTTTCGTCGGTTCGGATCCCGGGCGCGGACACGGCACTGCTCATCAAACCACGCTGAGGTGGCGTCCCACATACCACCGCTAGAAGGACCCACAACGAAGAACACACAACTATGTACCGGGGGGGCTTTGGGGAGAAAAAGGAAAGACAAAAAATAAAATCTTCAAAACTCCAATAAAACTTTGAGTGAAGACGACGAGGAGGATGCGAAACGTATCTCACGCCTCCGAGCCGAGCCGTCCGTTTAGGAAGGGGGACGAGGACCCTTTGTAAGCGATGTCCCTTTTTAAGCACCATTCTAAACCACAGAACAGAACTCCCTCTCCTCGACCCGGAGCGACCCGGAGCGAGGAGGTTCCTGGGCGTGTCAGAGAGGGCCACGTCCTCTGCAGCACGAACGAACCGCCAGGGTTCGGCCACGGGAAAGAATTTCTTCCTCTCCAGGCGGACTAAAAGTCGCCGACGGCAGCGGGCGTAGGTGCTATCCTTCCCGTCCAGGAAAGGCAGGGAGAACTTCAGCCGTGAAGAGAAGGAGGTCTTCCTCACTCCCCGTTTCGGGAGGGCCCCTTTGGCAGGGGAGTTTTGTCTCCTGATTTCAAGTCAGGAAGAAAAGGGAGAGAGAGAGAGAGAGAGTGTCCTTCTCGTGCCAGGTCGGTCTGAGGGGGACCTCCTCTGGTTTCCTCCCTTCCCAGGGAAGGCCGTTCGCCCCTTCTTCTAGAAAAAGCTCCCAAAGCACCACCGCCCAGGATGGTTGACCTACGCCCATCGTCCCTCCTTTCCCAATCATTTCTACCGCGACAGAGGGACAGAGGCCCCGGCCCCATCCCCATCCCCACCCCCACCCCCATCGCCTGCCTCCTTGATGGCCAAAGGAGCTGCCTCTGAGAATGGAACGGGGCTTGGAAACCTTCTAGAGGGGTGACTCTCACCTGCCTGCCTGCCTGCTGGGAAAAGCACCCACGCTGTCCATCGGACTGCCCTTTTGGGCAAACGTAGGCGTGCCACATAGCGATCGACAGCTATGGCGGGGGGGCGGGGGCGGGGTGGCGTGGTGGTGCCCAGGATCCACGACACGTGACGGCTGCGGAGCACGACAGCCCTAAGACCTTGAGGGAGACGGGGTGGCGCGTGAATCCTTTCGGAACGAGAACGACAGGAAACGCTGACGGGGACGTGTTCTCGTCTCGAGAACACACCAACGCCTCGCACGGTGTCTGACCCGGGGTGCCTCTGACTTTTGTCACCAGAGACGATCCTGTCGACCGCCCCTCACGCTTTGGGGAAAAGGGGAGAGGGACTCGGTAGCACGGGAGAAGCCATCCATCCGCCCTTCCTTTCCGTCTTCACGGCTCCTTCTCGTGGAAAACGAGGAAGCCGTCCGGAGGAACGGAACACTGACCCGGGCCAAAGCGTGGCCCAGCCTGAGCCTCCAAAACCTTCTGCTAAGTGAGAGGTGCCAGACATCCAAGGCGACCTACGTTGCGATTCCACACAGAGGAGAGAGCTAGAACGGTCCAACCCTAGAGGGCGACAGCAGATGGCGGCGGCGGCGGCGGCGGCGGTGGTGGCGGCGGCGGTGGTGGTGGTGGTGGTGGTCGTGGTGAGGCAGATCCGGGAGTGGGGCCGTTTTTTCTTTCGGAGGGAGGGGATGGAAACGGAAACCTTCTGGAAATAGATAGCCGTGACGGATGTGCCACCTTGGGGAGAGAGACTCCCGAAGGCCACTGGCTTGTGCCCCGTGGAAAGGATGGATTCGGTGGGATGGGAATTCTACCTCCGTGTAGAGCGTGTGGTAAACCACGAGGTGGGTGGGTGGGTGGATGGCCTCCCTGCCTCGCCTCCACCTAGACGTCCACACACAGAGACCGACGAGGGAGGGAGGGAGGGAGGGAGGGAGGGAGAGAGACAAGATGGACAGAGGCCGAGGCCGAGGCCGAGGCAGTGAGCGAGTAAGTGATCGACCCTGGCCATAGGGATTCCTCAGAGGGCGTCTCTTGGCTCCCCAAACGAAGAATGTGTGTGGAGATCGAGAAAGATCACCGACCTAGGAGAACCAGCAAGACTTCCTCACCCTCCAGAGAGCCGCTGGGCCCCTGCCGTCCCTGCCACCGCCACCCCTACCCCTCGCCTTTGGCAGCGACGCCAACGAAAGGCAGGCAGACGAGTGGGAGAGTCGTGTGGTGGTGTCCCCCAAGGAAGGTGGGTCCATGCCGACGAGCGGTCGTCGGCGTGTGGAAAAGCCAGAGGCGGGCTGACTAGAAGGAGGGCGTCCTGGGGGAAGGGGCCAGGGTGTGAGGGAGAGAGGCCTGTTTCTCTTCCCCTGTTGGTCCCAAGTCAGGGGCCCAAAGGAGGAAAGCTGTCCGTTCCTTTCCGACTCGGACGGTTCGGGCGGGACCGACCGATCCCCGTGGCGGCGCGGTCGGGGCTTTCTGGACCAGAACCCCTCTCTCCGTCGCCTTTCGACCACACACACGCTTTAGAGGCCAAGAGAAAATGGATCGGGTCTCTCTGTCTCTCTCCCTAGAAAACAAGGGCCGGGGGCCGAGCCCGTGGACGAGCGGTCAAGTACGCGCCCCCACCCCGACCCCCGGCTTCGACGGCCCAGGTTTTCACCGGTTCGGATCCTGGGCGCAGCCCCAGACCCAGCATCGCCCTTCAAGCCCACATAGCAGAAACCCGAAAGACCTACCACTGGAACCTACAACTATGGATGGACGGGACGGGACGGGACGGGGCGGGGCGGGGCGGGGCGGGGCGGGGGTGGGGGGGGCGGCTTTGGGAGAAGGAAGAAAGAAAAAATAAAAGAAAC